>NW_028237130.1:0-104469 GCF_017979445.1 Akebia trifoliata | reverse complement strand
CAAACATGTATAATTATTGAATAATGGCATCCTAAGGGATTTTAAGAAAAATAATTCATTGGACAAAACATGGTAATAAACTATAAGAACAAAATATAGGGTGATTTAGACATACCACACCATGTTTTGATGAATATTTGAGATACCCTATGTTTTCAAACTGATGATATGTTTAGGTAGAAAAAACAAGAGATTTGTATTTATCAAAAAAAAAATCAAGGGATTTCTACGAATTTAAGACGAAAGGCTGGAAACTACAGATTGAAGATGAAGTGGAATAAATTAAATATACTTTACCATAGAGGTTGAAGATCATGAAATTGACAGATATTTTGGTTGAAAATCAAGGTTTTCGGGGCTAAACATTGAAGATGAGGGTATTGAAGTCTTTTATCATTAGCCTATAAGAGAAGACTAAGATCAAGGGAAGCATGTTTACTTTACCAAAACATGGAGGGGTGCATCTTAATCACCCTAAAAATATTTTAAAAGATATTATTATTAATGATGATAATAATAACAATAATAATAATAATAAAAATATGCAGGCAAACTATGAATTTATGATGACACATGTAATAGGTTAGTAAGAGAGAGGTTTACAAACTTGTAAACAAAATTGGAGGAAAAAACTTAAGATGCATTAATTGAAAATAAAATCAGAAAGAGTAATGCTGGAGTGACCTCAAGATTGTACCTCACATCGCACATCCTTGACTGGGAAGTGTGCAAGAATCATAAATGCTTTTTCACTCGTATCTCAGCACGACTCAATCAGAAAATCTTGATAAAGGATGAAAATATGAATAATGTTGAAGTGACTTCAAACATGTACCTCATATCTCACTTTCCTGACGTGAAAGTGTGTAGGAACCATAGATGCATCACGTAAGTGAGATATGAGATACAGTCTTGATGTCAGCCCAATATGAATCTGAAAAGATTAAGAAGAATAATGTTGAAACCCTCATATCCAACATCCTGATGTGAAAGTGAGTAGAAATCATAGATACTTTTCATCGATCGTAACAAAAAGCATCTATGATTCTTACACACTTCCACTTCAGGATGTGCACTATGAGGTATATAATCCTGAAGTCACTTCAGCACGACTCAAGAAATTTAAAATAGCTAAGAAGGAAATTATCATCAACTCTAAAGGACGCATCTGGCGTTGGACATTTTTCAGAAAGACTCATTTTAAGTAGGGAACTAAAGAATTTTACTTAATCAAACCATCTTTTGATTCTGAAGAATAAAAATATTAAAAAATGAGTAAAAGGGGTATTATGTACCTATTTATAAGAACAAGTAAGATGAAATTATAACATCATAACAGAGAATAATGGAGAAAGTTTCAAGATTAAGGATAATGGTATATTAAAAAAAAAAAATTGGACAATATTAATATTTTCAAAATATTTCTTGAACCTAGATACAAACTTCAAAAACCGTAGGCACCGTTACATATTTTATTACTTATTTAGAGAATATTAAAAGATAAAAAATGATATTTTATATTACTATAGATTGATCATCTTGAATGCATTAATGAGTTCATCCAATTATTTTTTTATAATCTAAAAATATATATGAATATACGTCAACAAAATATAATAAAAAATATACATTCTTAGACTTAATTAATTAAGTTTAAAAAAAAAAAGTTTTAAAACATTAATAACATGTATGGTATAGCAGAAGCTATTGTGAAAATATTTAGAGAGGTTCTAACAACAATGGGTGGATTAACTATCTATATATCAAAAAGTGGAACCTTTGTGTGTATTACTTTTAGATCTGAAATTAGATAGAAAACATGATTTTCAGTCTCATTCACGAATGATACTGAGATGACTCAGCGAGCCACCTGACCAAGAAGAGGAAGAAAAGTGAAGATATCAACTATGACATCTCATTCATGAACCGAGTGATCTCGGTTTCGTACAATTACTGAAACCATGATAACAAGTAGGGTAAATTTAAAACCAGAACAAAATGGGCATATCTTAAAATTGATGTTTGAGGACAATAAAACCATGACAATCCATGCATTACAACTTCACTAACTAAGGACAGTAAAAAAAATGAAGCGCCAGTGAAGATACACAAAGATGACCCCTTTAAGGTTCAATTATTATCTATAAAGATGAAGCTACTAGTAAAAGGTAGCTCTTTTGGAGTATTATGTGACCAAATTTTCAGGACAATAATATGACCAACTATGATTTATGGATCTAAATGTCAAACAATCAAGAACTAACAAATTAATATCATAGAAACAATTTCATCTTTTTAGTCATCGTGTTGCAAGAGATGTTGAAGGTGAGCACAAACTACACCCCCATGTGCTTGCCTTACCCAAAGCCGAAGCCGTTGCCTTGCCACTCTATGTATGGGACCGACAGTTCAAGAACAACCTAAACTATCACGCTTGATCGAAACCCATTCATTTTTTAACCCTCCTAATCCATGCCCTTGCTTCAGGTGGTGGTGGTTTCTTGGTGTAGTGCACCACCACTGCCCCCAACCGAATCTAGCCTGGCTACTGTAGACACCAAATATCTTATAACATTGTTGTTCTGAGAAGAGAAAAATCCACAAATGTTAAAAGAAACAAATACAGAACTAAAATTCTATTTGTAAGGCCCCCAGCAATCTGAATCATTACATTAAAAAAATATATAGAGCTGCTATTGGCACCCCAACTTTTAATTATTACACCCCAATTAAAGATTAGAACACACTCTTCAAACATTACAAAGGTTTGACTCAAATTATAATCTCAACATTACAAATCATTATAACACTCATTCAAACAATTTCAGTAGTTGTTTACAATTTTTTTTTAAGTAGTTGTTTATAATTATGATTAGGCTCATATAATATCTTAAACCCAAAAAATAGAAATCTAGCAAAAAACAAAATCAAGAGAGTTTCTATTGGCACCCCAACTTTTACTTATTCTCAACCATTTACTTATTTTCTTTATTTTCAACTAGGGTCTAATAAGTAAAAGTTTGGGTGCCAATAGCAGCTCTCAAAATATTTCATCCACAATAGACATGACACTAAAAGAGGGGTTCTACTTTCAAAATAATATCGTTCTTTTTTCTTTTTCTTTTTTAGATTTCTTGTCTCAGTCTATACATGTGCCTGAAGATGGATTTATATAAAACAACGAATCATGATGCATACAGTCGCAAAACAAAATGACCAAAAAATATTAGAGAAAAAAATGGTTTCCACGGAACGATCCAAAAGCATAAGCATATAACAAATGCATCATTGCCAGACAATATGGAGCTTAGTTACATTGCAAGTAACAGAAATGTATTTACAACCTTCCATACCCGTTCTGCTCCACCTTGAAGGCTGGAACATAGAAGTCACCACATTTCAAGGTTGTCTATATTGTTCCTAAGAATATCCGAAAGAGTAAGATCCTGCAAAATTAAGTTGAAATAGCACTTAATATCGACAGAAAACAATTCCCATTAAGAAACAAATCAAAAACAAAGAAGAGTTTATAGGTAACTCACATTTTGATCAAGCATTCATAGCTCTCCTTCGTATATAGTGTAGATATATTTCCAATCTAGGAAGCATAAATAGTGCCACTTTACCAAGAACAAATACCCAAGTATAGCAGTACTACAAAGTTCATTTAAGGCTAAAAAAGGAAAATGTTGCATGAATAGCCCATACGTCTTCTGAAAGAGCGGGGGAGCTTAATAACGCAATTCCATGTTCAGCACCAATCAAGTGAAATACACAGCAAGATAATGAAATTGAAACATTCAGAAAATGCATCACTTCAAATTGATTGCTGCGGACATTTTCCTCAGCTTCTGAGATATTTCAGAGAAAGATGGCCTCTCCCCTGGATCAGAAGCCCAACAACTTTCCATTAAAGCTTTCCATTCGGGATCACACCAAGATGGAACTTGTGGACGTAATGTTTTGCCTACTATTCCGCCTAGGAGGAAACAGAAGAAATGAAGATCAAAAGTTGATTAGTTTAGATTCTAAATGTATTAAATCCATAGTTAGTGCAGCATAAACAATTACATTCCGTTTAGGGCATTGTACCACGTGACCTTTCAATGCTTGAAAACCCTCTCAATTTTTTGAAACCGGATTTTTGTTTTTTTTTTGTTTTTTTGTTTTTTTTTTTTGTCAAATGAACTATGATCCCACCTAAATAGTGTTACATAATCATAACAGTAAAGAACCTGGTGAACTGGAGTACAAATATGGATGGTAGAATGGATCTGAGCAGCAAATTAAGAGCAAAGTGGACTAGTTCATGCCATCAATGAATCAGAAATCGTACAATGGAATGTGTGGGTATTAGAAAGCAAAGATAGAGAGTTGTTATTAAGAATATAATCAGGAAATGGAAAGTAGAAATCAATGATAGGTTGACCAAAACCTAAATTTAATACAATGAACCTGGCTCAATAGCACAGACCACGAAATCAACAAAATCTTGGACCAGCATTTCATAAACTAATGATAGACTGCCACGTGAATTTATAAATGAGATGTTAGAAAAACCTCAAAAAATTTAGACCTAAAAAAACTGTATCCAAAGGTGGTTAGCTACCCCAATGAGCTACGAAGATTAATTTCTATCCTCAATAAACAAGGAGTTCCTTAAATATCAACAACTGGTGCTTACTAATTAAAGAAGCACAATTCATCCCCGCATAAGGTTCCTCTCCGGTAAGCAATTCCCACATGACAATACCAAAGGAGTAGACATCAATCTACAACAGGAAATAAATAATAAATAAATAAATGGGACAATAGAAAAATAATAATAATAAAAACTACAAACAGACAACAATCGAGAGACCACATTTGGTTTGAAAAGCTCAGGAGCCAAGAGTAAGTAATCTTACTTTTTCTGTTACCATGTTACTTCTCTCACTAAGAAGTTCAGGTGCCATCCATGGTAAAGTTCCACGGACACCTCCTGATACTAAGGTGTGTTGCTTTACCTTTGATAAGCCTAAATCACCAATCTGAAAGAAGACGAATATTGAATAAGTTGTTTACAAAACTATAAGCTCCTTGCAACAATATAAGCTGACCAACAATGACAATAAACAAAAGACCTATTTTGGGGATCAAACAGAAAATCAACATTGCAATACCAGAACAGTAAAAAAAAACTATATTTCTTACCGGACACATAACAAATACACATATTTGTGTTGGCATAATACTAAGACTATTACTATTACTAGTATGCGTTGGCATAATACTAATACTAATATGTGTTGGCATAATACTATTAGTACTACTACTACTACCACTACTACTATTACTATTACTTTGACTATTAATACTATTACCTCTACTACGATTACTATTGCTAATACTAATACTGTACTAGTACTACTTCTACTATTACTATTACTACTACTACTACTACGATTACTATTACTATTACTATTACTACTACTACTATTACTACGAGTCGTGCTGGAGTAACCTCAAGATTGAACTGCATATTGCTCATCTTGGCGTGAAAGTGGATAGGAACCATAGATGCTTTTTCACTCGTATCTCGAGGAAATCATTTGATGGTTCCCATACACTTTCACATCAGAGTGTGCGATGTGAGGTTCAATCTGGAGGTCACTTCAGCATTATTCTACTACTACTATTATTAGTATGATATGTGCAAAAAGAAAAAAAGAAACAAAAACATGGTTCACTTCAGCATACCTTGCACACAGGTCGATGAGGATCTCTCATGTTTACTAATAGATTCTCACACTTCAAATCAAAATGAACAATGTTCTTTCCATGCAGATACTCCATCCCAAATGCGGTGTCCATAGCTATAATGAGCCTCTTACGACGATCAATCGTTCTACCAATGGTAATGGGAGGTTGAAATACAGGAATTGTAAGCTCATGTTATAAAACTTAACAAATGATGACAACTTCAAAGAGAGAAAAATCAATTCATGATAATTTACAAGATATACCTGTCTTTCTTTTGCAAAAATTGTTTCAAAGATCCATTTACCATGAATTCTGTCACGGTTGCTAAAGATCCATCAGGACCGTCACGAACTATACCATAGAAAGAAACCACATTGGGATGATGCAACGAACTCAATATCAAAGCCTCTTTCCAGAAATCAGCAATCTATTACAGCAATAAAAACAGAAAATCAGCTTATCAAACCACAAGTAGCATGCGATGAAAACACAGGTGGACAAGCATGCACATTGGACATCCAAAGAACATAATTTATGCAAGTAGAGGGCAATGTGACTATGTAAGTGAATGATTTACCAACGATTTATTGTAATCCATGCCTCAGATGACTTATCAACCATTTCTGTACTAAGAACTTGGTCTCAGATTTATGTTGTTGGTGAAAAACGATGCAAAATACTGATTTGATTCCACACTGCTAAACCGAAAAAAGTGCTATGGTATGAACAGATACAGAAATTGCACACTTGTTCCTGAAGAATACCTTTCACAAGAGAGCTCCTTCACCCCGTAACATGAAATATACACACCCTTCCAAAGAGAAGTAGAACCAAGAATGATACCAAGAAATATATGTAACCAGACCTGAATTTGAATTTAAAAACAAAGACAAAGACCTGCGAATGGTATGCAAGGGAAGTAAATCCCGTCACCAATTGGATATAAGATAAAGGAGTCTCAATGTGCAATGAAGGCCGTTGATAACACCTGTGAGAAGGTGTGAACGGTACAGGTCAAAGGCAAAGAAGGAGGAGATGACCAAAAAGAATGTTTACCGAAAATAGTCAAAATGATTTGAAAGCCTGCACTTTAACGGAGGACGTGTTCTTGGACAAATGGAATGGAAGAACAAGAATATAAGGGCCAACTCCAACTGGTTGGGACAAGGTTAGGTGTTGTTGATGAAAGAATTATTTAGATGCAATCCCGACAATCATTATAAGGATCAGATCATACTTTCCCAACATATGTGTCCATAAAATACTTCAATTTTCTTCTACACATGAAACTTAAGCTAACACAACCTGTTCAATAATTGACCAAATCCAAGAGTATCGTGTTCATCTTAAAGCGACTCAAAATCAAGATTTAAAGCTCGAATGAAATACAACATGAAAAGACAAACATGGACCATTGGCATTCCCCTACTCAAAAGAATTACAGTTAGCAGATTGAGATTAGACATAGGACCAAAGTAGAACAGATTAGCATTGATCACCCAGAGCCTGTTAAAAACCATGAGAATAGGTGGTTTGCAGATGGAATGTGAGGAGTGGACAAAAAACCAAAGGAGTACCTATTTGATAAGTTTCAATGAGGACATATCTGTAGAAGATCCATGATAACATTGATAATTAAATGGATACATCTCCAATACCTGGGTTTAGTCTGATACAATTTGAGTTTGCATATTTTTCATCCTTTTGTAAGTGTATTATCTTTAAAAACAATTGTCCTAATGAAAGGATCGACAGGCGTTCAGTACTGAGCTAGACTGCTAGCACTGTTAGTTACCATAAGCAAATTTTTAAGGGTATCTTTTCAATACACACAAGTGAAACAAAAAGTATATTACATAGGACATTTCATCTCAAAAAAAGCATTACGTGATACACTAAGGATCCACAAGACGTTCATGATACGGTTGAAACTTGAAACAAAAGCAATTGATAAAGGAACCAATAGTAGGAAGGATATGGAAACCTACCAAACGTTCCCTTTCACTAGGTTTCCCTGCAAAGCAACTTGCTTTTATTCTTTTTATCGCTACATCAGAACCCTTCCATTTCCCATGATAAACAGCCCCATATGTACCAGTACCCAATTCTCGAATCTCCTCCAAATCATCATTTTTTACAGTCTACACAAAAAATAAACATACATATTGAATTGATGGGTGTACATGAATAGTGGCGCATACCAGAAAATAATAATCATGATGAGATGATAATAGGTATATACCTGTAATCCTTTAGCCAAAGCTTCAGCCTCAGCCTTTGTTGGCTCAATCTTGTTTGGATGGTCAGTGTCAGAGTCAACCTCCACATCAGTATGGGCATTCTAAGAAGCAAAGATGAAGTCACAGTAAACGACTAAAGTATGATAAGGGGTGCATCTCAAACTGAGAAAAGAAGAAATCAGGTAAGCCAAAACTCTCACCCCAGATTCTAGATCCTTGATAGCTGTGTCTTTTGATGTTGTATCAACATCACCACCAACATTGCCTTGCACTTCAGCTTTCATCTCCTCAGCATCTTCTAATGCTGCCTTCTTTACAGAAGCAATCAACTCAGGTAAGAAACTCAAACGCCTTATGGAGAGTCCCTCATGTTCAAATGAGGCATGGATATCCGCTCCACCAAGTTTCACAGTGTCACCACCCTCTTCATTAGGCTTTAACCCATTTGAATCAAAATCAGTCTCCTTGATTCTCTTATCCACCCCCTCAGTCGGCATATCAGGCTGTTCTACCTTTGCTACGTACATTGCTTCATACCCATCTCCAAGCATACTTTTTTCCTCCATTATCAATGCTCCAGTTGCATAGTTACCATCTGTGGGCCCTCGGTTGTAACCAGAAGTAGTGGAGGCAACAACTACGTGGCCCACAGGTTCCATAGGAGTGGCAAAGTCTAGCATGTCAGGCGGGGATTGAACAGAAATTGGAACACATGGGTGAGGGTTTTCTTGACCGAGAATGCTTGAGTTCAACTTTGGAGCACAGCCATGGAAACATTCTGGAGTAGCAGACCCATTATAGCCAAATACTTTCTGTGAGGGCCCTGCCCAAGGGTTTGGATTATCCAGCCCAATATGAAGACTAGGACTACCCTCCTGCATACCCCGTACGAATCCCGAGTTAACAGAACCATTAGCTTGAGGAAGCAAATTTAATGCTTCATAAGATGGAGTGGCATGCAGAGGATTCTGTACCTTTATCCACAAAGCAGGTGCGGGTGTGGGTGCGGGTGTGGGTCCATGTGATACATGATAAGGATTATCTGTTCCATAAGTTCCAGGAAAATTTCCATAACGGACTCCACGGTCTTCAAGTGCAGGGACGTGCATGTGAGGTGCAGCCCCCACAGCTTGGTCATGGAACCCTTCAACCACAAAGTGTTCATTCATCCTTACAGCTCCAGACATATGTGTTCTTGGTTCCTCAACACGATGGTTCGATTGGTGATATAGAGCCCACTTTCTCTCTTGATTGTGAGCTTCAGAATAGAAAGATTGGGAGTCATTTTGCTCTTTGGAGTAAACTCCCTGCTCCAAATTTGCATCCGGATTCAAAACATAGGCCATCCCTTTATTAGGAGTGCACTCGGCACACGGATTAACAAACTGATGTAATTCATTATTGCCCACATTTGGTGGCTCCAAATGTGGTTGACCTCCCTGTTTCCATCGTGAATCAGGATAGCAAGAAGCCTCCGACGAAGTTTGGTTTCTTTGATAACTCATCCGACAATTCCCACATATACCATTCCCTTCAAAAACACTCTGACCATGTCCAAGATTACCCGGAAAACCAGCCTTGTCACTTGGTAGAGCTCCTGGTGGAAGCCAAACCACATTATCGACAAATTGTGGCTGATGATCATATTGGGGCGGATAATTCTCGGGTATTCTATCTGATAATTCTCCAAATGCCACACGGTATTGGGCAGAGGGTGACGACGGAAACTCTCGCGGATCATGGTGCACATGATGCCTTGGCGAATAATAAGCGGGACTCCACGGAGCCTCCATTTCGTTATACCTTTGTGTATGGGTTTGTTGCTGTTGCTGTGGCAATGGCGGCATCGCCGCCTCACAATTCCTCTGATTATGGAGTCCAAGTTCAATGTTCACTGATGGTTCTACGATCGAACCCGAACCCATCACCGGGGAATCAGGAGATTGTTGTTTTCTAAATTCAGAACCATCGTTCAAGCAGTTTAAAGCATCAACATACCTCCTTTCAGTATCCTTCTCATCCGAATCGAACAGTGACGATGAAGATTCTTGATCTGGGTATCCGAATAGAAACATACGGAGTCGAGTGAAACCGTCACCAGACCCAACCTTATCGTACTCCTCCATCATATTGGTAACATCATCGTCGTTCACAACAGATACTAATGCATCGAGATCCTCATCAGGTTGTTGGTACTTCAATATCGCTGCCCCTTCAAATAGCTCTCGCATCCTCACCATCAACTCTTCGTAATTGATATCTCGAGGAAGACTCACAATTCGAGTCTCTCCTCCAACATATCGAAGCTTACCGTCTTGTGGTCGAGGCATGATGCTTCCCCCAAAGCTGCACAGAAACTTGACACGTGGAGTTTCTTCAGAAGGTAAAGTTGGGGAGTCCATTTCGTGGTTCTGCTGATCAATGAAGATTAGGGTTTCTGATTGCGAGGAAGATTGTTGCAACCGTTCGATTCCTTGATTACACATGAGTTGTATTCAGAATTGATGGTCTACGAAGTACAGCAATCCTAAAACCAAAACCAAAACCAAAATCAAAAACATTTCTTCAAGATTAAAAGGAGAGAAGGTAAACTTACCTTCTTCGTCCCCAACATCAGCCATTACCGAAACCCTAATATATATCGGATCCGAAAAAAATCAATCTTAGACACAGATACGTAGACGCCCGAATCGGTAAACCGAAACAGAGTTATTTAAAAACTTGAAAAATCAGATTTCGGATTTTGATGATTGACGAAGATCAGAGAGATAGAGAAATAAGAGAAATTAAATCGGTAGGGATGACGAGTGGGGGAAGGATGAGAGAGCCATCGTCCCGTCTCGCGGGATTGCAAAATGCGCTGTTAAGCTGCCAGGTCGGGTTCCACGTGGCAGAACGTGGTTGAAGCATGAAAGTATCAATTATCTCGATTCGCTTTTTACACTACAAATGACGTCATTCTTGAACCGGATGGGGTCCACATTGGTTCGATTTCGTATTAGGTTCAGAGACTCCGTCGGTTCGATTTGGGTGGGGCCTCTTGTTTGACGCTTTAGGTCCCATGTACTAATAATAATCATTGTTAATTAAAGGCTTTAATATTACCCCACCATTATATTATGCGATGGATATGCTTCATATATTTTAAAATCATATCATAAGTGAAAATATTAATCTAAAGGTTATATCAAGACTATTGCAACTAATCATATTACCTTGAACGACCCTTCCCTTCCTCATGCAATTTATCCATTTTAATATTTTAAAAAAATAAGATTATTTTGAACAATTTTTCTAAACTCGGAGGAGTTGGCTCAATGACAATTTCTAACAGATATGCAATTGACACGAGGACACACCCTTACTTACCTGGTGCGTGTGATGTGCGGGCGTAACACATGCTCTGGACTAATGTAAGCCCAGTCCCTTGACCACTGGATATCCAGTTATAAATAGATAAAATATTTTTTTCTTGATTTAAGTGTCTCGAGACGAGAATTATATATCTTTGTACTTTTCTAGATATAGATTTAGATGAAGCAAGTAGTGGGCAAAATTGAGATTCCCACTTCACTACAAGTGGCTAGGTTTTGATGACTTTTGGAATTCTTCCTTAATGGGGTTTGGCATCTTTAAAGCATATGTGGAATTTTGAGCATATCTAATATTCCTTTCAACATAATGGTTCCTTTTCTATTCCATGTTATATGGTTATGTTGGTTAGGTTACGATAATTTTCAAAGTGAAAAGCATCCATATGGTTATTTAAGGGACTAGCTAGTTGCACGCTATCTGTTATCAATTGCACTCCATCACTTACTTAAAATTTATCTTTTGCACTTCATTTTGATGTTCGCACTCTAGAATTAATTTTAAAAAAATGATGCAATCCTTTTTCTCTTTGTTCTTCCTCAACTACGTCCACATAAATTATTGTTGGTTCAATAATTTTTACAATAAATATTTTTATTATTTTCGGAACTATGTTTACAAAGTTACATTCCCTTGAAATACAATTGCTAACAGAGATTAAAAAATCAGTAATTTAATTAAGTTGGAGTCAAAGAGAACCTGAGCAAAATCAATCACAAAACACAAACTATGTAGACTATGAGCATAGAATACAAAGCTACAAGTTAAAATAAAGGATAAATTCTAAGATGTTATAAATTGGAGTGCAAGCACTAGGTTAAAATAGAGATAATAAAATAAATAAACAATTTCTTTAAGGTTGGTGTGCAATCAACTATTAGTGGTGTGCAACTAGTTGATCCCTTATTTAATTATATTGGGATTTGTGTTTATAATCTAGTTACATCTTTTTTTTTTGTTTTTTTTTGGTTTTTCACCATTAGGTTATTAAAACATTTATCAAAAAGGATAGACACCCATTATGGTGTTCATATTTTTTTTTTACCAATAATAGGTAGGTGACATTAATAATTGGAAAAAATACTTAAAAGACCTTGACGGGAGGGATTTCTTTCTAACTAGTCCCCAAGTTTTAGGGTTTCTCTTAACAGTCATTTTAGTAAAACCTTCTTTTTTAATTAGTCCTTTAACCCCCATTCACCACATTTCTCATGATTGAATGTCCTAACTGTTCAATATCATAATTTTCATCTAAAAAATTAGACTTTCAACATTCCATTTGAGTTACAGATATTCCATTCTGCCAGAAAGAATTTAATGAGGAAAAAGTCACGTTCAAGATTTTTCAAGATGTATGAAAAAAGCTAGAGGCGCGTGTGGATATAAGAGCCAGAAGTACTTAGAACATAAGTACTTTTATAAGTACTTTTTAAAGTACTGTCTGGAGTAGGTGGATAACTGTTGTGTGTTTGGATGCAGATTCTGAAAAGTACTGTCAGAAGTACTTTTGATAGAGTTTGGTGTTTGGAAACTATTTTGGATTATGTTAAAATGATCAAAATGCCTTTATAAGTATCAGTTACTGTTTTTAACATTATAACTCAACAAATTATTCTTCAAAATAAATAAAAGTTATTGTTTTTATTCATAAAAACTAATATAAACACCCAACAATTATAAACAAATAGAAGATATTGTGAGCAAATATATATAAGCACTAAAAATATGAAGAAGCTTTCACCACATCAATAGATAGTAAATTTGTGTGTAATTATTCACATCAATCTTGTAATAAGAAAATTTCAACCATGGTTGGAATGCTCATGGATAAATCATTGAGTGAGCAATTGGAAGAGGTAGAAATCCAAATTCAAATGCTACACTAAAAGGCTACCATCATATCAATGGATAATAATAAAATATTATTTAATTACATTTTTGAGGGTATGCTTGCAATTTTCAAAATTTATGAGGGGCATACTTGTCTCAAATGCTACACCAAAAAGCTACCACTACATCAATGGATAATAATATAGTATTACTGCAATTGCATTTTTGAGGGTATGCTTGTAATTTTCAAAATTTATGAAGGGTATAATTGTCCCAAATTTTACACCAAAAGACTACCACCATATAAATGGATAGTAATATAATATTATTCTAATTTCCTTTTTTAGGGTAGATTTGTAATTTTCAAAATTTATGAGAGGCATACTTGTTCCGATCTCTTCATTTTGACAATGTTTTGTGACTCCGCACAAGAGTAATTTAGAGAAGCAGCACCATCGGTACTCCATGAAAAAGCACTAAAATGACTTGACAATAAAGTAGTTTTTTTTGGGAGTTATTTATCCAAACACCTTTAAGGTGCTTCTGACTCCCCGCAAAAGTCAGAAGTACTTCGAAAAGTCAATCCACACAGGGCCTAGGATTTTTCCAATTTTTGCTCTTCGTTTTAGGGTGAAAATCAATTTAGGATGGTTATTTCTGTTTGAAATCATTCAATTTTCCACGTATTTTAGCCGGGAAAAAAAAAAACAAAGACGGGTTGGGTTTTCTAATGGCGAACTTGATGATAAAAAGTGGTGAGTACAACGATAAAAATATTGAGTTCAATAAAAAAAATGTTGACCCTAACAATAAATAAAAAGTGGTGAGCTCGCCAATAATGAGGGACCATTAAGAAATTAAAAGTTTAATAAATGGAATATCAAGTTACCACTCATAACTTAGGGACTACTTGGAAGGAAATCTCTCCACTAAGGTTCTTTAAGTAATTTTGCTCTAATAACTTAATTCAATAGCATTTTATTTTTAAAATCCACCCAACATAACTATTTTTTTCCTTCCAAAAATGATACTCATTTAATTAAATTTACCTGTATACCCTTATTTTCACCTTTGAAAATACTCTAACTAATAAATATGGTTGTATGTGTGTGTGTGTGTGTTTTTTTTTTCATTGTTTTAAAGTATGATATGTGTTTTTTTTTAAAGTATAACACTTAAAAACATGGGAGCGGTTCAGCAGCCCTAAAGTTTGCCAAACATTGTGCCAAATATTTTTCAAAACATAGGTTAGAAGCTTTGGAATGAGTTGATTTTTTGTGAGGATGATCTCTATAATGAGGAGATCATCATCACCAAAAATCAGCATATTCCAAAACTTCTAACCCCATCAAAAGTGATTTACAAAAATTGAATGGTCCACGATTCTTCAATTTGTCAATTAGGGTTAGAAATTTTAAAATGAGCTGATTTTTTGTGAGGATGATCTCTACGGTGTAGAGATCATCCTCACAAAAAATCAGCTCATTCCAAAGCTTCTAACCCATGTTTTGAAAAATGTTTGACAAACTTTAGAGCTATTGAACCACTCCACATATATATATATATATAGGGTCCCGTTCAGCACCCTAAGCTTTACCACACAGTTTAACAAACGTGTTTTTGTCTTACATGGGTTAGAAGTTTTGGAATGGGCTGATTTTTTGTGAGGATGATCTCTATGGTGAGGAGATCATCCTCACCAAAAATCAGCTCATTCCAAAACTTCTAACCCTATCAAAAATGGTTTCCAAAAAATGGACGGTCCACGATTTTTTAACGTGTAAACATGGGGCTAAACATTTCAAAATTGGCTGATTTTTGGGGAGGATGATCTTCTAATCATAGAGATCATCCTCACCAAAAATCAGCCCATTCCAAAACTTCTAACCCATGTAAGACAAAAAACATTTGTTAAAGTGTGTGATAAAACTTAGGGTGCTTAACATTTCCCATATATATATATATATATATATATGGGTCCCGTTCGCCACCCTTAGTTTTACCACACACTTTAACAAACGCGTTTTGTCTTACATGGGTTAGAAGTTTCGGAATGAGCTGATTTTTGGTGAGGATGATCTCTATGGTGAGGAGATCATCCTCACCAAAAATCAGCTCATTCCAAAACTTCTAACCCCATCAAAATTGATTTACAAAAAATGGACGGTCCACGATTTTTCAACGTGTAAACATGGGGCTAAACATTTCGGAATGGGCTGATTTTTGGGGAGGATGATCTTCTAATCATAGAGATCATCCTCACCAAAAATCAGCTCATTCCAAAACTTCTAACCCATGTAGGACAAAAAACGTTTGTTAAAGTGTGTGGTAAAACTTAGGGTGCTGAACATTTCCCTATATATATATATATATATATATATATATATATATATATGGGTCCCGTTCGCCACCCTTAGTTTTACCACACACTATAACAAACGCGTTTTGTCTTACATGGGTTAGAAGTTTCGGAATGAGTTGATTTTTGGTGAGGATGATCTCTATGGTGAGGAGATCATCCTCACCAAAAATCAGCTCATTCCGAAACTTCTAACCCCATCAAAATTGATTTACAAAAAATGGACGGTCCACGATTTTTCAACGTGTAAACATGGGGCTAAACATTTCGGAATGGGCTGATTTTTGGGGAGGATGATCTTCTAATCATATAGATCATCCTCACCAAAAATCAGCTCATTCCAAAACTTCTAACCCATGTAGGACAAAAAACATTTGTTAAAGTGTGTGGTAAAACTTAGGGTGCTGAACATTTCCCATATATATATATATATATATATGGGTCCCTTTTAGCAACAAACATTTTGGCAAAACATTTTTCAAAACATGGGTTAGAGGTTTTGGAATGGGCTGATTTTTGATGAGCATGATCTCTATGGTGAGGAGATCATCCTCATCAAAAATCAGCCCATTCCAAAACTTCTAACCCCATGTTTACAAGTTGGGAAATCGTGGACCGTTCATTTTTTGTAAGCCATTTTTTATGGGTAAGAGGTTTTGGAATGGGCTGATTTTTGGTGAGGATGATCTCTATGGTGAGGAGATCATCCTCACCAAAAATCAGCCCATTCCAAAACCTCTAACCCATATTTTGAAAAATGTTTTGCCAAAATGTTTGTCAAAATGTTTGTTGCTGAACATTTCCATATATATATATATATATATATGGGTCAGGTTCAAACAACAACCATTTCAACACACATATAGACAACGTGTTTTGTCTTATATGGGCAAAAATATTTGGAATGGGCTGATTTTTTTTTTGAGGATGATCTCTGTGGTGAGGAGATCATCCTTGCCAAAAATCAACTCATTATGAAACTTCTAGACCGTCCAATTTTTGTTGAAAAATTATAGACCGTCCAATTTTTGTAAATCAATTTTGATGGGGTTACAAGTTTTGGAATGGGATGATTTTTTGCCAGGATGATCCCCTCATCATAGAGATCATCCTCACAAAAAATCAGCCCATTCCAAACATTTTTGCCCATATAAGACAAACACGTTGTCGCAATGTGTGTCGTAATGTGTATCGCAGGAACCCGACCCTATATATATATTAAAGTGACTTCGCAGGATACTACGTTCAACACTATGCTGGTGTGGATATGTGCACAAAATCATAGATGCTTGTCCCTTAGATATGAGTGTAAAACATCATGGCTCCATGCATACCACGATGTCAACTCAATGTCAAACGCAATGCCATGTGAAGTCACCCAAGCATCACTCGATCTTTTGTTTGAGGTTCCAAAAAACCCACAAAAGTAAAATCACAAATGTGACTGTACAACCAGCAGCCACTTTGATTAAAAAACCAAAAAAAAAAAAAAAACCAAAAATGCATATGGCACTCTTATAAATATTTTAAAACATAGTTGGGCCAATAATTTTGACCTCATACATATAGTCAAAAAATTATTCGAATTAAAAAAAAAAAAATCCTCCAAATTAGGGGTTATTGGATAAAATCAACAAATTGACGTATTAATCTAGGACTCCTCACTTATTTGTGAAACATTGTAACATTTTAACCTTCATCTTTACATTTATTTATTTATTTTTATATTCAATCAAGAATAGAGAGGTTGAAAAAGATGGATTTTGGTAAGAAATCCAAAAACATATTTTGTATAATATCTGAAATTTTATCGATCTATTAACGTAACTTTTCCGAATTAACCGATTTGACTCCCCCACCAGACACTTACCGAATCCGAACTTTGTTACTATCCTCATACATGATTGTTTTGATACTTTCCCAAGATAAAAACTTGTTAGGTTATTTTGTAAAATGGGCTTGGATTTTTCCCAATAGATGTAGTCAAGTTAGACAATGTTTGGGTTTAAGCCATGTGATAACACTATCAAGGCCTGGCCCATTATCAGCCCTACGTTTGATAAAGAAGGCTATTTAAAGCGACCTGGTTCATTCCTTCAACTCCATTCGCACATTTTTTTTCTTTTTCTTCTCTTCACTTCTAGCCGAGCTCTCGCCATGGGTCAAGGAACTCCAGGAGGTTTGAACAAGCAAGGCTCACCAGGAGATCGCAAGAACGATGGAGACAAAAAAGAAAAGAAGTTCGAACCAGCAGCGCCGCCAGCTCGGGTTGGCCGCAAGCAGCGCAAGCAGAAGGGACCCGAAGCCGCGGCTCGTCTCCCCGTTGTGACTCCTCTCACCAAATGTAAGCTCAGACTGTTAAAGCTCGAGCGGATCAAGGATTATCTCCTAATGGAGGAGGAGTTCGTAAGCAATCAGGAGAGGTTAAAGCCTCAGGAGGACAAGAACGAAGAGGATCGATCTAAGGTTGATGACCTCCGCGGTTCTCCTATGAGTGTTGGAAATCTCGAGGAACTTATTGATGAGAATCACGCAATTGTGTCGTCTTCCGTGGGTCCGGAGTACTATGTTGGTATTCTATCGTTTGTTGATAAAGATCAGCTCGAGCCCGGTTGCGCTATTCTCATGCACAATAAGGTTTGATTTTTGTTCTTGCAGTTTTTTTTTTCTTCTTTTGATTTTGTGGATGATTTTGGAATTAGGGTTTATGAATGAATTTCTCTCTTTATTTTAATTAATTCTGGATTGTAATTAGATTTGATTTCTTTATACGATGGGAAGACTTATATCCATGAATTAGGGTTTACAATTTACATCAAGGTGCATAGTTGGCAATTGGAAACTTAGGATTCGAACTGTGTTATAGACTTAAGAGCAGTTATTGCGACTTTAGGTCAAACTTGTTGGTTTGCACATCCTCAGAGATACATTAGAGATTGAGTGAGATGCGTTTGGAGGAAATACAATCCCATGGATTTTGTCGAGGTTTTGGAAAAAAGTTGTTTTTTTTTTTGGGTATTTTTCTTTGGCTGACCTTAGATTTTTGGGATATGATTTTGATGATAATGATGGGGATGAAAATGTGTGGGTGATTGAGCGCCCAACAAGAGATTTAGTTGTCATCGTTTGTGGAGTTTTTAATCATCTATTTCTTTATAATAGAAAACATTGGTTGGATATTCAAAAGTCAAAACTTGATAGATTTAGGAGTTTCTTGTGGTATCTTTGAAATGTGATAAAGAATAAGAACCTGAATTAAAAAGGTTAAATGGAGAGTTTTTGCAAGTTAGAAAAAAGTACTAAAATGTCTTCCCTCCATCAACAAGGAAGAGAATGGTCTCCATGGAGTTCTTAAAGATTGCTACGAAGGAGATTGCTTGGCTACAGAAGTTTGAGGTAAACTGATTTGAGGAAGATACCAACAGAAAAATCTTTAAGTGTTTTTCCGGTTCAAGAAGAAGAAAATAATTCATTCTTACACCCCAAAGTTGAGGGTGAAGTCATTGGACAAGAAGATAAGGTCTAAGCTAATGTATTTTTTTTTTTCCTTTCTTTTAAACCTTTATCAAAGTCCAGATCTTTTCTACCAAAGTCAGAGGGATTTTCCTTTGGTCCATTTTTCTTAAGATTCATGTTATTGGTTTGAAAGACCCTTTGATGAGTAATAAGCTGTTATTTGTCTTTTGGGCCTAACTTTGAGACATCATGAGAGAAGATTTAATGAAGATAATAGTGGCTATACAATAAAACTCGAAGTACCAACTTAGCTAAGAGGTAAGATGTGTGGAATGTTGTTCCCATGTCCTAGGTTTAAACCCTTTAAACCTAACTTCATTTGATATACAATAAAGAAGCATTCCTTGTGAAAAGTGTGCTACTTTTATAGCCCTAATTATGCCTAAAGGAGGCATGGAAATATTGGAGACTTTTGTCAAGATGAATTTACAAGTAATTGCTAAGTCTTACCCACCATATTAAGGGCATGATGGGATATCATATCTCCTCACCAAGGCAATTTTGTCGGAAGTTGAAAATTTCAATATGGATCCTTAGTAATCATGGAATGTATAGATTTAAAAACAAATAGGTTTCATTCAAAGGGATTATTTCCAAGATTGACATAGATTAGCGTTCCAGTGTATTAAGGTCCAAATTCAATCTTAACCTTATTTTTCTCTTGATCTCTAGAAAAATATGAGGGTATACATGTGTCGTAGGAGAAGGGTGTACGTTGAAACAAGGAAAACCACCCTTATATGAAGAGCTTTTTAAATATTCAAACATAATACTCTTTCTAATTTTTCTTATTACAGCCATGAGGCTTGAGATGCTTGGAAGAGAGTTTCTTTGGAATGTTAGGATGATGAACATAAATACCATTTGGTCGACCGAAAGCTAGCAAGTAATCCTAAGGAAGTGAAAGGACATAATTTGAGATCGATAAATCCCTATTGAGTGAGTGGCTTGGAGGTATGAGGATGAAACAAAAAGCTTATGGGAGAGAGAGAATCAATGTGATGCGGGACACAAATCAAGCAAGCAGTCATAGGTTCCAATGAAAATTTTGGAATTATTTAGGTTGTAGCTTGTTTGGGTCTAGAGTTGATTTTTTTTATTCCTTTTAATTTATTGGGATCAGTTTTAAATGAGATTTATTTTATTTTTAGATGTCGTATTATTATTTTAGAGGTCATATATTAGTTCACGTACTATTCACGTTATTTTTATTTGTCTTTTTTTGAGGGGTCAAATTTGTTGTATTGGATAAATTTTGTGCCATTTGATTGGTTATTTAGTTACCTATCCAACGAGTCCAAGATTTTGCAATTCTGATGAGTTTTGAGAAAGTTATGGCCAAAATGCCGATTGGGTGTTAGTCTTACATGGGATTGACTTTTTGGGTCAAAAGAGTTAATTTTTATGTAATTTTTTGAGTCTATATATATATATATATATCAGTTTTATGGAATAAATTGGTTTTTATCAGTTTTATGGAATAAAAAGAAATTTTACAGTTTTTCTCGTGATTGGAGGCCATCCATCTTGGTGTAATTCCAGTGTACTATCTTCTTCTATCTTTTCTATCATCTTTTCGTTTTTTTTATATTGTTTTCTTGATTTTCTTGAAATCTTGAAGTCTTGAAACCCCTTTCTCACAATCCTTAATCCTTACCCTACACATCTTAACCTCAACCCTTTCCTTTACCCTATAAACCTAGATCCTTAATCATAATTGCAAAATGCTATGATTAAATCCCACAACCAAACCCTTGGGGGAACGTTTGAGGTAACCCTCTTTTAGCCCAAATTCCAAATTAGATTCCTTAACTCCATTCTTTCATCTTCTTCCCATAACGTCCTGCATCACAATGTAAATGCAGTATTGAAAATCTTGGTTGATGTACGAGTGCAGTTGTTTTTATCTATGAGAAGTTTCTAATAACATTCATTATAAGGTGGTAATCAGACAGTAGTTTGAGGTTTTTGGGGAAGACTTCTGGAGTTCATTAATCAATGCAAATGATGGAAGCTGGGGGTGATATGAGACATATTGCAGTGGGTTTGTAAAAGAGTATTCCCAGTGTATTGGTTCACTTCTTCTTTAGTAGTAATTGATGCTTTATCTTTTTTGATATGATGGTATAGAGCATTCCTGCCTTGTCCAAACTAGCTCTCTTCACTTGGATGACCATTCTCAATAAAATCCTCACAATAGACCATTTGATGAAACAATTAGATATCATGGCAAACTTCACTTCCCTTACAATGCTTGTGGTGACTAGTGAGCACCTCAATCAACTTCTTTTTTATTTTGAGTGACAGATAATGTTTGTCAAGCATTTTCTGGTTATTGAAATATTCATTGGGTTAGTCATGTCCAACCTAAGCATTCAATGTTCGAGGGTGGATTTTGTGGATTATGGTTTCATTCTCATTATGTTGATGCATTTGGCAAGAATGGAGAAAAAACAAATTTTTGGAAACAACTTCATATTTGCGAGGTTGGTAATTTGAAGATCAAAGAATTATCATTGTACCAGTTTCACATTATTAATGTACTCTGCCTACATATTGATAACCATGATTGTAGATTACCAATGTCCTCTATCCATATCAAGAAACATTAAGGTAATTCACCTATTTTCCCAAAATATTTGGTGTGATGAAGGATAGTGACCTCAGTTGAATTGCAACAGGCGCACAACTGCAAATTTCTACAGAATCCAATTACTTTGCCATAAATTGCTATGATAATCTAGTTCAGGGGTGTTTCTTCTAGATTCTGGATCCTACATTCCTGGGAATTGGGTACAAACCCAAGTCTTCATATGCATTTACACCATGTCTCCCACCAACTGATAATCTGCTAATTCTAAAGAAAAAGAAATGGGACTGTCAGTGGGGATTGATGGAGTTGGGTTTCAAACCAGTCTCCTTGGAGTATAGGGTCTACATTCTTTATTTTATATAGCTCATTGCTTCTTTTTCCAGATCAACAAAAGTAAATTTCACTGAGAACAACTGAACAAGAAAGGGGTACAAGATAGGAATGTAACAGAGGGTCTCGATAAAGAGGAAAACAATTAAACTAGAACACAAAACTAAGATGAGATGAATACAATCCTGCTCTACTTGAAAACCAAGTCGCATAAGTGAATGCTCTCATTTCTTGGTCTATGGATGTCCAGTGCCGTAACGTTGCCTTGATCATCAGGATAGTACCTTCTAAATTAGATTCTTTCTTTTGGACGATATGGGCGTTTCACACTTTCCATAGGCACCAACAAATTGCATCTGGAATCAAGTTACACAAGGGATAAAAGGCATTAGGAAGCCACCTAAGTAGAGTTCCAAGGATGCTATTGCACATAACACAATTAGCTCTAAAACACCAGATGCAACTACTTGCTTCCACTGTTACAGTTATAAACTGTGAAATTTTCACGTGTGCAATTATTCTTTATTTGTTAAGCCATCAAGTAGTTAGTTGTCTCTATGTTAGATTCTCTTTGGAATGAAGTAAATCATTATGCTACAAAATATTTCTGGTTTCTGGGGAGGAATTCAGAAAGTGCTTCTTTGGTTTATTATCTCTTTCAGGTTCTTTCTGTCGTTGGACTCCTTCAAGACGAAGTTGATCCAATGGTATCTGTGATGAAGGTTGAGAAGGCTCCTTTGGAGTCATATGCTGACATAGGTGGATTAGATGCCCAGATACAGGAAATCAAAGAGGCAGTGGAGCTTCCTCTTACTCATCCTGAATTGTATGAAGATATTGGTATTAAGCCTCCTAAGGGAGTCATACTCTATGGAGAGCCTGGAACGGGCAAGACATTACTTGCTAAGGTACTTACGTCTTTATTTTATTTTATTTTTAATTTTTGGTGATATTGTCGGGGTATATACACGTAGTTTTCTGCTGGTAAGAACGAAAAACTTGTTACAGTATAACTAGGTGCAATCTTTTCATATATTTGCATGCTAGGTTAAAAATGTATGATAATTTTCATTCAAAGTACTAATTGATAAAAATTAACTCCAAAAAAAAATCTTACCATCGATCCTACTTTTTTCTTTTATTTCTTAGAACTGCAAATAATTACTAATTTAGTTTCCTATTAGTATATTTAATTTTCCTGTTTTCTACATCTACATGATCATGTAGCAACCGATTTACTCTATTAACATTTTTAGTAGTTTCTTAGTAGTCAGATTTCATTTTTTGTCATGTGCTTTAGCACCAGATGCAAGAACCGAATGTAGTACACCATGCCTCATTGCGATAACATTTTCTCTATTTTTGTGGGTGGTAGGTTGGCATAAATGAATGTAACTTGTCGCATTGTATATAATGGAAGGGCCCGTGTGGATACAGGAGCCAGAAGTACTTAAAATATAAGTACTTCCAGAAGTACTTTCTAAAGTACTGTCTCAAGTAGTTGAATACGTGTTGTACGTTTGGATGCAAGATCTGAGAAGTACTGTCAGAAGTACTTCTCATAAAGTTTTGTGTTAGGAAACTATTCTGTATTCTGTTAAAATGACCAGAATACCCTTATATGTAATAATTACTGTTTTTAACATTATAACTCAACAACATATGCTAAAAAAAAAAGTAACAGTTACTGTTTTTATTAAATAAAAAACATGATAACATCATTTTATATTCAAAATATACTTATTCTTAACTTTTTTAAATTATACAGAACCTTCCCTAAATATTGGAATGTGAAAAATAAAACCTGTATAAAAACATAACAACTATCATATAATAAAACATGTATCATCATACATAAAATCATATGTAATAATCACACCAACATGTGTAAAATGAAAAGAAAACATTCATAAACAAAATTTATATGTGATCGTCATACCAATAAACAAAGATGTTCATATAGTAAAAACATACTAAATTTACCCAAAAATATAATTTATTCAGTTAATAGTAACTTTTAAATAATAAAATTATATAATTATATCACGTCGATCATAAGCTTCTTTTATAGCTTCAGCTATGATTTCTCTCCTACGTTCCATTTCTCTATGTCTTTCTCGTTGTGAACGTCTCGAGGGTCCAGGCTCATCTACACTCCTAGGGACGGCTTCATCTATATAATCTAATTCTTCGTATATAGCAAATTCAACATCTGCCAAAGCTTCATTTCGAATGAAATTGTACAGTCCCATGCAAGCAATGACGATATCCCTTTGAGTATCAATGGAGTATGTGTGCATGTCCCTAAGAATTGCCCATCTTGCCTTTAATACCCCAAAACATCTCTCTATAACATTACGCAATGAAGAATGAAGATGGTTAAATAACTCCTTCTTTTCCTTCTGCCATGCACCCCATCGAAAATCTTGTAAATGGTAACAGACACCCCTATATGGTGTCATATACCCATCCATCAATGGATAACCAGAGTCAACCAAGTAATATTTGCCTACAAATGAATAATAATTTCATTATTTTATATATATAACGTATAATTAAATGTATTAAGTAAAATTTTGAATACCAACCTGACGGAGGGTGAGGAAATCCTGAATTAGGATTATTTATTGTTTTTAAGAATACGTTCGCGTCATTTGCTTGTCCTTCCCAACCAGCAACTACATATGTGAAGAACATATCGAAAGAGCATACAGCCATTACATTTTGCGTTATACCTTTTCGACCTAAATATCGAAGTTGATCTGCTATTGGAACTCGTGCCCCAATATGAGTACCGTCAATCGCTCCCACACAATCCTTCATATAAAAAGAAATTTTATTTTAAAGATTAAACATTATAATTTTTTTGAATTTAACTTTAAAATTACCTTAAAGAAATGTCAGAATCTTCGATTAGTGTGAATTTGATGAGGGATCTCATCCAAAGAACGAGGCACAATGAGAGTTTTGCACAATTCAAGGACAGCTTTCAAGATTCTATGAAAGTGTCTACTCACGGTTTCTTCAGAACGTTGAAATCGATCACCAACACTTCGCATGCCCTCGTTTTGTCCCAATATCTTCAAGAACATTCCTAAGGATACTTCTAAAGAAACGTTCCTTGTTCTTTCAAGACCCACCTCTTCGTGTAAAGTATTGCATAATTTCTCAAATACATGTTTCTCAAATACACGTGTACTTGCATCAAAATAACATGAATCACTAAAATACAAAACTCCAAACCAAAGTCCTCATTCAAACCCTATTTCCCAGATGATAAGATCTTACAAAATTATCAAACACAGAAATTCCCCAAATTATCTACACTATATAAGAAGTCTTCTTCTCCAAAGTAATAAAGGGATAAACGAATTGTTTTTTTACCTCTTCTTGGAGTCGTATTTGGCGGATTTGTGTGAGTTCACATTTAATACATCTCATCTTAAGAGAAACAGTAAAAATTATGAAGATTTCTTAATGAAACCAAGATCAAGAGAAAGAACTCAAATTTGACACCTCCGACTAAAAAGAAGTCCATTGATGATGCTTGCTTAGAAACAACTTGATTGAAATCTAAAGATTCCTTGTGTCATCAACTTAAGACTAAATTTACCATCTCATCTACACAGAAATTCCCCAAATTATCAAACACAGAAATTCCTATGTTCGAAAATATGAACTATATTTTTATTCGATCGATTTTGTATAATCAGTCGATTTTGTAAGAAAATTATCAAACACAGAAATTCCTATGTTCGAAAATATGAACTATATTTTTATTCGATCGATTTTGTATAATCAGTCGATTTTGTAAGAAAATTATCAAACACAGACATTCCCCAAATTATCAAACACAGAAATTCCCCAAATTATCAAACACAGAAATTCCTATGTTCGAAAATACGAACTATATTTTTTATTCGATCGATTTTGCATAATCAGTCGATTTTGTAAGAAAATTATCAAACACAGAAATTCCCCTTTGCCGTAAAAGATATGAGAAGAGAAATAGACCATCGAATGAGTGTGAGCCGATCGACTTACCTATGAGGAGAGGACGAACTCGCCGCTGCAATCGTCGGAGACGTCGTTGCCGTACTCGCCGGAGGGGAGATATGTTTTCGTCGTAGGTAGGAGAAGGTTTCGGCCAAACTTCTGTCAAGGAGTTAGGTTGAACGACGAAGGTTTACAAAATGAAAAAAACAGGGACTGATTGCCGAACTGACTTGGAGAGGCCGGAGAGACCGTCGTCGTAGTCGCCTGAGGGAGGAGAGGCTTTCGTCGTAAAGAGGAGAGGGTTTTGGCAGAACTTCCTTTTAGGGTTTCGCATGAACGACGAGGGTTTATAGTATAAGAGCGATTTTTTTTGACGGACTGAATCAGGATATATGGAGTAATTTCTAATTTTCACGAGGGTAGTTTTGGAACCGCACCCTATTAATTGACGAACAAATTGGCTCTCCGCAAAAACAGATTTGAGAAGCACTGTTCTCGGTACTTCTCATAGAACTAATTTTACTTTTTTGAAAAATTATTTTGAAAAGTACTTATTCGTCCAAATGATCCATATAGTGCTTCTGGCTCCCTGTTGAAGCCAGAAGCACTTTAAGAAGTCAATCCAAACAGGCCCGAAGTTTCTGGGTTGGTGCTTCGTGGTTAGGTTATATCACTGTTGCATGCCTAAGAATCTCTTTGTGCTTGTGTCGAGAGAGATGGCTCCATTCTACGTTTTGCTGTAATTAGTATTCATCTTCTTAATTTTTTTTTTTTCACTTTTTCGTTGGAAGTTGAAACCTGTTAGGAGTAATAAGTTATTATTAGTAGGGCTAGTATACTCTTTTCTTTATTTTGTTATTTGGTTATGATATATAATACATTGTGCGGCTAGGGTTGGAGTTAATTCGACTCCTCCCACGTTTGTCTCCAATATCCTCTTCTATGCTCCTTCTCAAACTCTTAATCTACATGGTATCAGAGCACATCACAAGAGTTTGAATCTTTCTTTTCTTCTTTTTACTGTTTCTCGGATGATTATATTTGTAACGTTTCTCCAATATCTTCTTCTATTCTCCTTCTCAATCACGTAATCTACAAAACCAATGTTTTTAGAGGCATGTGAGGCTTATGCCTTGAGGCACGCCTCAAGATGAGGCTCGTTAAAAACTCCCTGAGGCGGAAGGTTGAAACTCAAAAGCAGCTAAGGTTTACGCCTCAGACCAAGAGGCACCTAAAAGGCATATGCCTCGGTGTGAGGTGTATGCCTCACGTTAATTTTTCTATTTTGTTTAGCATATATACCAATGTTTTTTTTCTTCTTATGCCTTGTCGTTAAAAACTCTCTGAGGTGGAAGGTTGAAACTCAAAAGCAGCTAAGGTTTTCAGACCAAGAGGCACCTAAAAGGCATATCTTATTTAATTCTTTGTTTCTTTTTTCTAATTTCTCTTTACTTTATTTTATTTCTTTGTTGTTGCTAGTAGCATACAACATAATTGGAACACTTAAAAGTGTATTTGAATATAAAATAGTAATGTATGCAAAGAAAATCACTGAGTTGAGTTGATTTATAAATATCTTTATAGTATTAAGTCTTTTACAAAGTAAGTTATTGAAAGAATAATGCTGAAGTGTCCTCAAGCTGGAACCTCATATGGCACTTCATGACGTGAAAGTGGATAGGAACCATAGATGCTTTTTCACTCGTATCTTGATGCAAAGCATCTATGGTTCCTATCCACTTTCACGTCATGAAGTGCGACACGAGGTCACTCCAGCACGAGTCTTATCGAAAATCAATATTTAATTGTATATTTGTTATAAATATAAAATAGTTATTTTCGGTAGAAACTTTGAATTATTCAAATACAAAATATTTCTTTTTTGCTAAAATATAGAATAACAATGTTTATATTATTATTTGTTGTAATGGATAAAATTTGGAAATATGCAATGGTTGTCCTAATTTTTTAGTCTTTAATAGTAGTTATTTTAAATGTTATGCTGTATATTTAAAATTATCATTCGTATGAGGCTTAAGCCTCGAAGCACTGGCCAACGAGTGCCTTGCCTCGTGCCTCAGTGTCTAAAAACAATGGTTGGAACAACTTTTCTGTGCAACACATCCTGAGCGTGTAAATTTGTTTTGTTTCGTTTAGGCTGTGGCAAACTCAACATCTGCAACCTTTTTGCGTGTTGTTGGAAGTGAACTTATTCAAAAATACTTGGGAGACGGTCCAAAACTAGTGAGAGAACTCTTTAGGGTTGCTGATGACCTTTCACCTTCGATTGTCTTCATTGATGAGATTGATGCTGTTGGCACAAAAAGGTATGGTCCTCAATGTTTGATTTGTATTTGTTTTTCTTAATGAATGTTGCTGGACTATTTCAGATTTAGTATGTATATTACACAGGTACGATGCCAATTCAGGTGGTGAACGTGAAATTCAGAGGACCATGTTGGAACTGTTGAACCAATTAGATGGTTTTGATTCAAGAGGAGATGTCAAAGTAATTCTTGCAACAAACAGAATTGAAAGCCTTGATCCTGCATTGCTTCGACCTGGACGAATAGATAGGAAGATTGAATTCCCTCTTCCTGATATCAAAACAAGGAGGCGCATTTTCCAGGTACACCTATGTGCCATTATTCTGTTCAAGATGTCCAATTAGTGTGTGTTTTTGGCCCATGAATGCAACTCCAATATGTTTACTAAGTGTTCATTGTACTTGGTAATGCAGATACACACATCAAGGATGACTTTGGCAGATGATGTCAACTTAGAAGAGTTCGTAATGACTAAGGATGAGTTTTCTGGAGCTGACATCAAAGCAATCTGTACTGAGGCTGGCTTGCTTGCTTTGAGGGAGCGCCGTATGAAGGTGTGTTTTCTCATTCTTGGACTAGCACTTCTGTTGTTCATATTCTCAAAAGACTAATTCAGTACTTTATATTTGTTTATTGCTTTTAGTAGTATCGATGGATAATACGTTAGGTGCACTTGAGATTTTTCACCATTGGAACTTGGAATCTTTTTATGGATTGTGTCGTGACACTGTCCAATCAAACTATTGAGTTATATTACATATTGATATAACTTAGAGTCAATGTCATTAGCATTACTTAATCTACTTGACACATTCAATTTAATCTGATCTTTTTTGCCTCTGAGCTTTCTTTCTCTACTAACTATAAGAAATTGCCTCCAACAATACAACCATTAAGTCCAGTAATAATTGTAAAAAGGAAAGCTCAAAGCGGAACTTTCTCTGGAGACCTTGAATAGCTTTTATTTATTTTTTTTTTTTGCTTTGAGGATACGGCTCTGAGGTTTTGGATAAATTTTATTTAAAACTCATATCTGAGGTCAAGGTGATCCGCAAAGGGACAAAAAGAAGTATAAAATTTTCTCATTGCCCACCCTGTTTACAATAGTATCCCATTTGAAGACAGTTCAATAAGTTCTTGACCACTTCCACATAAGTGTTTAGAATTTTGAATATTGATGACAATAGTTTGTAGGTCTTTATTGGCTGTTAAGCTGCATATGAATAAGATATGAGAAGGGTTTTCCCTTATTCTTGCATCCAAAGATGCTCTTAATGGACCATTTTAATCTATTTTAGGATTGAGATTTTTTCTGACTTGGAAAGATTCGCTCCCGTATTTTTGTAGATTCATCATCTTAACTTTGAACCACAGTTTTCATAGAACCCACATAAGTCGGGTCGCTTGAGAACGCTCGACAAATGTCAAAATGGGAATTCCAAGTCCAAAGAAAGGAAGGAAATCATCACCACCAGCGGCAGTTGTCTTTGGGTTTGGCAACGAATGGAAGAAAGTAAAACTGAAGGAGGGAAAAAAAAAAAAACTACCCCAGTTTTTTTCTTCAAATGACCATCATTTCTTCTTTTTTTCAGTGCAAGTGTTGATGACCAAGCGTGCATGCCTTTATCTTTGAATTCTTTGCCCTCTACTGTTTTTTGTTTTTTGTGGTTGAGTGTCATCGTTGGGATTTTTAAAGCTCAGGGTGTACAGTTAGTTCCCATCACGCAGCCTGCATGCTGCTCAAAACCTCTTCTGCAAGAAGATATTCTTGCTTGGCTAACAAAATTCTTTGAGTTTTCCTTAAAAATATTTGAATATTTGAAGATTATTTACCTTTAAAATGATGTGGTACAGGTGACACATGTGGACTTCAAGAAGGCAAAGGAAAAGGTAATGTTCAAGAAGAAAGAAGGGGTGCCTGAAGGACTCTATATGTAAAAAAGGAAAAAAAAAAAAAAAGACAAAGCAGTCCTGTCAACTTCCAAGGTCATTTGTTTACGTTACTAGTTTTTCTTGCTCAAGTGCTTGTATACTTTGTATCAGTCCAGGATGGATTCTCCATCCCTTTTGGTTTTGATATTTATCTTTAGTGATACGACAACATTCAAGAGTCCATAGCCAACAGATATAACTTCGCAAAGTTGGTTCGCCTCAATGCTATATATTTTATGATCCAAAGAATGTACGTTAGATAAGATTAGATGACCCTAACTCCATGGATTGATATGCAACCTATAATATATCTCTTGTGCAACATCGGTACAATGGTCCCATATGCATGGATCTAATATTGGTCGTGGCAGCCTTCAATCTCTTTGATTATGAACAAAAGCTGTTCTTGGAATATAAGCCAGACCAAAAGTGTATGGGTGCATGTGTCCCAACAGTTCCAATGGTATACTGTCTTGAGATTTTGTTAGGTGACGAGATATATTGGTCTTCGCCAGCTCACAAACTAGAGCACGTGGTCTATGATAACTGCCTACCACCTCTGAAACAGGAGTTGGTGGGTGTTGGTCCCATTGCTGCTTGTTCCGTTTCTTTGGATGTGCATTGATTGGGCAATTAGTTAGGACATGATTGGTCATAATTTTTGGACTTTTATGCAAACCATAGCTGGACGGATTGGATTAATTGATGGAAGTCTGGAGATGAGACTTTCGGGGCGTTTGGTAGCTGAACCGACAAGTTGCAAAACTCTAGCTGGCCCCATGAGATTTGAAATCTTCAGCCCATTCCAAACATTTTTGCCCATATAAGACAAAACATGTTGTAGCTTACGAGTAGTTTTATGTGTATACGGATCCTAATCCATATATATATATATATATATATATATATAACACAATTGTAGGATTACCTTTGTTACGGGTACGGGGATAAATGATTCATCTTATTTTTCCTCTTTTAGTTTTTCTGTTTTAACCTTTTTAACCTATTTTATTATTCTTCTTCTCTAGTCCTTAAATCTCTAAGATTTTTAATAATAACTTTTTAGCTTTATTGTTTTTTCACTTTAACCCCAAAGAGGATGAGGCATGAGCAGGGGTAGATTTAGAGTGGGGGCACTTGCTCCCACAAGAGTTTTCAAATTCTATGGATTAATATGCTATTGCGACAGATTTTAGTGGCAGATAAAGAAATCTGTCATTATTGCCCCCACAATTTTTTTTTTCCACTCTTAACTGTCCCCACAATTTTTTTCTACTCTTGGTTGTCCCAACATGAGCAAAATTGGCTCCGCCCCTGGGAATGAGTGAACTTTAGTTAATATAATAAAACATAATGATAGGGCCTACTTTACTATAGTTTGTGGGATATAAATTTTCCATCTAACTAGATAAAACTTTTAATTCAATTACAATTTTTGTAGATTCTATTTTATTCACTCTTCCAATTTTACTATATCTCTTCTTTTACTTCTTCTTAACTCATTACCCTCTTTAGCCTTAATTTTTTTTTTTTTAATAATACCCTTTCAATTATATATTTTTCCCTATTCTTACGTCCTCAACCCCAAAGAGGATTACGCTAGAAACTAAATAAGAAAAGTCTGGGAAAAGAGGACGAAATGGTTGGGTTTTCAAAAGCCTTTTTCAAGCCCAATCTGTAATATATTATATAAAAGCCTAGCTTTGTTTAGGTTAGGTTAGGTTGGGTTTAGCATATCTGACTCAGAGCCACGTAGCCAATTAAATCCTCAAATACTTTTTAAAATATTCAATGTTTTGTTTAGGTTTCGATTAAAATCATAATTTTCTACAGAAATATTTTTAAAAGGTACAAAATTTTGAACCATGCTTATTAGTACTTCAATACAAAAGAATTTGATAAACTTTTTAGAGCTTGGCCCACCCACCAATCAATCCATTGGAATTGGATTGTCCTCGTGAGTTCTGTGGTGCTGGATCTTGGGAAGATATTACTCCACCTAACAATCCACTCCAAACAATCTAAAGACCAATATATATATAAGGAATAAGGCGCGACGGCGCCGACTAGGTGAGAAATTAGAATTATAATGATTGAAACCCTTGAAGGGCCACCATTAAACATAAAGAAATCAGAAAGTTATCATGTGATTAGAATTTGAAAGATTAGATTAGATAATATTATATTGAGAGAATATTGTGTGGTTGCACAGTTTAGCAACAATCTTTATTATTATAATGAGAGAAGAATGTGTATTATTGATGCCCAATTCATGTTAAATAATATTTTAAAATTATATAAGTATCTTAAATAAATTCACTAAATCATAAGAAATAATTTTTTTAAAGAGTATTTTATCTTTTAAAATTCTCTTAAGAAAAAAGCTCTTCATGCTTTTGAAGAATCTTTAGTTGAGCAGTATGTTCCTAATTATTGCGAGAGATGGGTGAGTATATATTATTGATGTAATAAATCCATTAGTATCAAAATTTAAATTACAAACTTTATTAATCACATTTATTAATATTATAATAATATAAAATTAAATTAAATTTTATTTTTAAATTCTCTGGACAAGTAACAAAATGTGTAACTTTCACTAAGATATTAAGATGGGGCGTTTGATAGCCCAATCATTTATAATATGATTTTATTTATCATATATATTTAAATGAAATCCGATTGATTGGGCTTGGATTTTGAGGCTGGAATAAAATTGAGCCTTTACAGCCTGGCCCATATACAGACCTAAAGATATTTGGGGATGTCGTATGAAGAAAACTGTGTATATAAAGAGAAAGACATGTCCCCACATAGCAGTGAAAGAGACAGCAATTGCAGCTGAATTCATTTAAATACACTTAATACACCCACCCCAGTTGTGAACACATCCAATTTCACCTAATAAAAAGCAAGCACATGGGTTGCCTCGGCCCCCACAAGGACATGACTCTGCAACCTCAGCTCCATCTCCATTAGTTCACATTATTATTATTATTTATATGGTTGTAATAATAATAATGATAATGATGATGACGACGTTACAAGGAAAGAACTCCACAACTCCTCCATCTCCACTAGTTCACATAATATAGATGTGGTCATGGAGAAAGTGGAATGGAGGAAGAAGGTTTTTCCAAATCCTTTGGATAAGATTTTGGTGATGATGATAATGTCGTTGTTGTAGGATGTTTACGGAATACTATCGTTATGGCCCATGGTTAATAAATGTGTCGCCCGAAATTCTTTTGAGTCCATTGACACAACCCTTGATTTGATTGATAATTTCTAGTGTTGGATATGATCATTTTTTGTCAAAATTTTACTTTTCTTTACTATTATAATGAGAGAAGGCGGAGTAGATGTGGTTCCACGCCACAATTTAGAAGATAAAATTGCCCCCACATTTTCATTTAATTTGATTATTACTAAGGTCATTTTCATCTAAATGGATAAAATTATAAACTGTCGACTCTTAGATTAAGTATTTTCAAAATTCTCTCAACTAATATTTTAAATTATGTAAAAACCCTAATAAAATAAAATTATTTTCAAAATTCTCTCAACTAGTAATTAGTTTTTTTTTTTAAAGTTCATAGAATTTTGTCCTCTTCGTCTTTGTGGCATTGGATCAGGAAGATTTCAAATCTTAATATGTTAGTAAGGCTATTCTTACCCAATACATAATTCTGAAATCCAATAGAAAATTTTAATAGATGGTGACAGATTTGCTAAGTTAGTTAAAGTTTGTGATTGTTGATACCACAAGTTGGGTTCGTAATCCATCCCAATCAATCGCCTATGCCATAAATTCTCAAGTCATTTAGGCCTAGAGGGTCTATATCACCCTCTTATTACGGCAATTTAAACTCCAACTCACGCAGAAAATCAAACATTGAGATTCAATATTTAGTGTCACAAAGATCTCCCAATGTCTATCCAACTTGACTCACATATCTTCTAAACAGACCCTAAAGTCCTTGGAATAAGTTGAACATGGTCACAAGTCTTAAAGCAACAATGACTTGTGTTTGTGAGGAACACCACATGTTTTATCAAATATAAAAGTTTATTTTGAGGTCATTTTTAATTGTTTTCCGTTGGTGGTTTGAGAGTCGAGACCCATAGAACCTTTCTAACCTCAAACATAATCTTTTATGTACACAAAACATATGGCTGAAATAAAAAGAGGAAAAATAGAGATTCCTTAGAGTTTTTTTATATTTTATGATGGGGTGTCCGAACTTAGGTCTGACTAGGGGGACAAGAAGAATCACAACCGGAGCCAAGGCATATATGGTCCCTCATGTGTAATGCCCGCACGTCACACGTACTGGGTAAATGAGGGTGCGCCCTTGTGATTGGCATTGAGGAAATACTGTTCATACTGAGTATTGAACTCACAACCTACAGACTCTCACCACTTATCTGATCCGAAATTGCCATTGAGCCACCTCCTTGGATTTAGAAAATATTACTTAGTACCTAAGTCTCAATTCCAAAAATCTAGAGACACAATTTAGTGAGAATCCCTAGGAGTATTCTCCAATCTAAATCATCCTTGGTTTGAAGCTAGTGTTGGGATTTGGGAAATCTATCTTCGACCCTAGCAATTCTTGTAAATTTCGCAAAAGAGAGGCACAAGATGCTTGGTCAGGATTGTAATTTTGGATTGATGAAATCACATCATAGAAAACACTTCATATAATTGGACTAGACGATTTTTTTATTTTATTTTATTTTTAAAATAAATTTAAAAATCTGAACTCAAGAGTCAAGGTCTCCTTTTGCTTAAGATATGAAATTTGTTATCTAGAAGGCAAAAGTGTCACTTCAAACATTATATAAAACAAGAAGGAGAAATAGACTCCAAAATCACAAGAAACAAGTTTCACCCATTAAAAGACAAATCATAAGAAGTAAATTTGCTTTGTTTCTAATTTTAAAATAGATTAAGATGAGATACTAAAATAATTGACTGTTAAGCCATGCTCTCATGTATGATTTGAAGAAAATGAATTGATTATCTATTCCAATTAAGAAGATTTTTAGAAAGATTTTAAAACCACATATATGTTTAAAATGATCAAATTGATGAGTTGCTTTAAGGTGAAACACATTTAATTAGTGATAATGGCTAAGAGTTTGTTTGGATATATTTAAAAAAATAATTTTTTACTATTTAAAGGTTGAAAGGTTTGTTTAGGTGTATTTTAAAAATTAAATTTTTTTTTTTTAAACTTTAAATAAAATAAAAGAAAATTACTTTCTACTTTCTAATAATTACTTTCTACTTTGTATCCTAACAAGACTTAAGTGATTCAGTTCTTTCACCTAGCAAAAAAGAAAAAAAAACAGTCATTTCTGTCATGATGAACTATTTACATCAATCAAACATAGTTTCTTTGTGAACCAACGAGAAAGGAGGGCTCAATAGAAAGATGATTATACCATTAAAAGAAAATATCAAAGACAAGGAGGTCGACCTATTTCACAATCCATTATAAATCCGACAATATAATCTAATTGGATTCTTATGTTGATTCGAATGAATCAATCTTTTAACATATTCTGCTTTGTGTCTAATATCTTTTATAGGCACGATAGATTCTATAATCTAATTAAGGGTAAGAATTGAATTTTAGAATCCAAACAAAAAGCTGTCAAAGTCATATTCAAAATCAAAACCGAAATTTCATTTTATATATAAAATAAAATCCTTAATATTTTTTAAACATTGTTTACCTATGACATGAGAAACAAATATGCATAATTATTAAATCAAATAAGTAAATTTAATCGAAGGTAGCCATTTTGCTAAGTTGGTTAAAGTTTGTGAGCATCCATACCACAAGTTGAATGAATAACCCACATTCACCTACTAATTACTAATCATTAACTCACTTGCCTAGAAATTCATATTAAAAAAAAAAATCTTTTTTTTTTAAAGTGTTTTGAAAATGAACAGGGTAGCAAACTCCCAAATTTAATATTAAATTTAACGGTAAAAAATAATCTTTTAAAGTTCATAGAATTTTTTCCTCCACAGTTTGTAGGATCAGATCATGTTTTGGATACCACAAGGTGAGCACAACGACTTTTAGTACGATTTGAAATCTTATTAAGTTAGTAAGACTAACCTTACTGAGTTGGTTGAAGTCTGTGATTGTTGATACCACAAGTTGGATTTATAACCCATACCCATCAATCGCCCATGCCATAAATTCGCAAGTCGTCTAGACCGAGAGTGATTCGATCATGACGATTTCAACTCTAGCAGAAAATCAAATATTGAAATTCAACATTAGTGCCTCTACGAACTCTCAATGTCTATGGAACTTGACTCTCACACATCTTCTAAAAAGACCCTACAAACCCTAAAGTCCTAACTCCTAAGTTGAAAAAATGGATACAAGTCTTAAAAGCAACAGTGACTAGTGTTTGTGAACACCACCACACGTTTGATCGAATATTATAGACGTTCGATTATGTCCACAAAACTGGAACAATAGAGATTCCTAGAAAACCACCTTTTGATGGAGGAAGTCGAACTTTCTTTGAGGCTAGTGTTGGGATTTGGGAAACCTATTTGTTAAGGACACGAGTGGTTTAAGAAAGAGAAATAGATTCCAAACTCACACAAAAAACAAGTTTTACCCATTAAAAGACAAATCACAAAAATAAAATTTATTTTGTTTCGATATCTAAGGTAGATTAAGATGAGATACGAAAATAATTGACTGATAAGTCACCCTCTCATGTATGAGTCCAAGAAAAGGAATTGATCACCTATTCCAATGAAGGAGATTGTTTAAAAGATTTTAAAATCACATAATAAGTTTGATATATGGGCGTTATAGCAACTTGAAAGTTAAATACATTTAATTAGTGATCACGACTAAGAGCGTGTTTGGATACGCTTAAAAAATAAATTTTTTATTTTTGAAAGTTAAAAAGTTTTATGAATTAATTTAAAAAAAAATTACTTTTAAAAAGTAAAAAAAATTAATTTTTATAAAATAAAAAGAAATTACTTTCTACTTTATAAAATTTACTCTCCTAAAACTACTTTCTTACTCAAATACTGCTTACTTTCTACTTTGTATCCAAATAAGATTTAAGTGATTCATTTATTTCACTTAGCAAAAAAAAAAATTCCTTTCTTTCATGATGAACTATTTGCATCAGACTAACATAGTTTCTTTGTGAACCATGGAAATATGTGAGTTCAACAAATAAATGATTATTCCATGAAAAAAAACAATGACAAGGATGTCAAGTTGCTTCAAAATCCGTTATAAATTCCGACAATGTAATCTAGTTGATCCTTATGTTGATTCGAATGAATCAACCTTTCCACATAGTCTAATTATGGTCGGATATCTTTCATACTCACAATACCAGATTCTAGAATCCAATTATCGGTAACAATTGAATTTTAGAATACGAACAAAAAGCTGCCAAAGTCATAAATACACAGCAAAATCAAAACCAAAACCAAAATTTTATTTTATATATAAAATAAAATCCTTAATTTTTTTGAATCCTTATTTACTTGTGCTATAAAAAATAAATATACATAAAATATCAAATCAAATAATTAAATTTAGGGTCTTAGTTACGTTAAAGTGCAATAAATACACTTTGAAAATTGAATTTCTATGAAAAATATCCTCAAATACTTATTTTCAAGGTGTATTTAATGCAATTTAACAAGTGCCTTTAGGACACATGTGAACAATAGAAGGTGTCCCACTTGCTAAGTTGGTTAAAGTCTGTGGTTGTCCATGCCACAAGTCGGATTCATAATAACCCACCATCACCTATTAATTACTGACCTTTAACTCACTTGCCTAGAGAAATATCAATGAAAAAATAAAAAATTTAAAGGTGTCAAAATTACAGTTCTATCCTTATATATCCATCGTAGTCCATCCCACTCGGTCACCCATGTCAAGCGTGCCCATCTCACTCTTACGCCAACTCCAACTCCAAATTCAACTTTCGCTGAAAATCAAACATTGAAATTCAAATGTAGTGTTACGATTACAATAAAGTGAAAATGGCTAGAAGTCCTAAAGCAACAACGACTGATATGATTTCATGTTCATTTTTGGGTTTTTTTTCTTTCTTTTTTGTTTTCGGTATGCAATTTGAGATGATAAAATGACTTTTTTAACCTCAACCGTGTTGAAGGTGAAACACTGATTCCTAGGTGCAATTTACCTGGAACCCTTAACCCCTTTTTTTTTTTTTTTTGGGGAAACCAAACTATATTCATCATCCACAGTTTGTCAAGGACAAGTGAACTTATAGGGTTCACTCGATAAACGGCAACATTGGAAAGATGTCTTGGATTTTAGAGTCGTGCTGGAGTGACACAATGGGATACATCTGATGTGGTGGCGTGCATATAACTATCGATGCTTTTCTGCGAGATAGGAGTAAAAAAGCATCCACAGTTATATGCACTCCACCACTTCAAATGTGTCCTGTGTGTCTTGCACTTTTACTATAAAAACTACCTTGGAGTTTTTATATAACTCCAAGGGAATCTTACTTTATGATGTTCTTCTCCCACCAAACCTTGCTTTCTCAAGTTCGTTGCGGAGCAAATCCTAAAGCGGATCCACGTCATAAATATATAATTTTTGCAGTTAATTTGTAACTTAGCATTCCTTGGAGTGGATTTTAATCACATTAATTTCTGACGTTCAAAAACATGATCTGATGTACAAGATTATAATTCTAAGAACTTTTAAAAAAAAAAGAATTTAAAAAAAAAAATTAATTTTTACCGTTGAATTTTAATTTTAAACTTGGAAGTTTGATATCCATCCATTTTCAACATCTACTATCAATATCAAAAAGATTCTTTTTTCTATGGAAGTTGAGTTTTTTACATGCAATAGAAGTCTGTATTATTTGATTTCTAATTTGATTGTCCATGTGATCTGAATGACCTTTTGTAAGATTTGAAATCTGACTAAATTAGTCATGGTAGCATGATTCATAAAGTAAGGTTTGTGCAGGTAACAAACTTGATAAAGTAGGGGAGTTTTTGTAATAATATTGTAACAGATAGGTCTGTCCCATAAATCTCTCATATTCCTCCTGGAATATGACGAAATTTGAGTTCGAACACTGTTCATTTTAATTCCCAAAACATAATTTTTCAGTGAATGCATCGATTTTACAATCAATAAATTCATTGATAAAATACCAATGATTTTATCATGTCAACTATCTTGCTAGTAATTTATTAACGAATTTGTTGATTATATAAGTGATAAATTCACTGAAAAAACATATTTTTGGAATTAAAATGAACATTGTACAGGACCAGAATTTTGTCATAAGTTGTGCACATTTTGAGAAATATCTCAATAAAGAAAATAAATGAATGATTGAGAATAAGTAAAAGTTGGGTGACGTCTGATTTTTTTTATTTTTCTATTGTTTAGGTTTAGGATTTTATATGAGCCTAATCATAATTACTGAAATTATTTGGAAGAGTGTTATAAAGTTTTGTAATGTTAAGATTATAATTTGAGCAGAATCTTTATTGCTATTGGCACCCCAACTTTTACTTATTACACCCCAATTACGTAAATTATTTATCACACTCCAATCAAAGGTTAAAACACCCTATTCAAACATAACAAAGGTTTAACTCAAATTATTATCTCAACATTATAACACTTGTTCAATTTACAATTATGACTACGCTTATATAAAATTTGAAATTCAAAAAATATATAATCTAGCAAACAAATGAGAGCTTTTATTGGCACTCCAATTTTTATTTATTCTTAGTCATTCACTTATTTTCTTTATTTTTAATTGGAGTGTAATAAGTAAAAGTTGGGGTACCAATAGTAGCTGTCTTTCTAATAAGGTCTTTGCGCTCACTTAAAGGCACATTTTGGGTGAAATGTAATAATGTATGGTTGCAAGTGGGTGCGAAAAAAATGACCACTTTAATAATAGTCCCCCATAACAGCTCCACACATTATTATATAGAATAATGATTTTCTGGCGACCCTCTCTGACACGTGCCCCTTGATGTGGCATGTGTTAGAATCATAGATTCTTTTCTCGGGATACACATCTGCACATATTTATGGGGATGTATAATCTTATATCCCAAAAAGGGAAATCTATGGTCTTAGGCCATGTCACGTTAGGGGGCTGTGTGAAAGGGGCATTAGAAAATCATGACTATTATATACTTGACAAAAAAAACAAGTGGCAAAAGCAGGGGTAGAGCCAGGATTTTGCCTATGTAGGAGCGATCAAGAGTATAAATTTTTTTTGTAAGAATAATTAAGAGTGAAAAAAAAAAATTGTGAGGGCAACTAAGATTGGAAAAAATAAAATTGTGAGGATAATATTAATCTCCGCCATTAAAATCCGTCCCAATAGCTCTTGTGGGGGTAATAGTGGCCCATTTTATTCATAGACGGTGAAAGTTCTTGTGGGGGCACTTGCCCCCACAGACCCCACTCTAAATCCGCCCCTGGGCACAAAGTGTTTGGTTGGGATTGTAATTTTGGATTGTTGAAATAAAATTACAGAAAATACTTTTTACAATTTGAGTCTGACTTTGAAAGAGGCAGCCCGCTTGAAGGAACCCTCTCCGCAATGTGAGACGCCAAGGATTTTCGTACTTAATTCACATCCTTACATTCTATCAATATTTGGGATACCTCCTTCAAAATACCACGTGTCATAATGTAAAGGGGGCTCCTTCAAAATTTTGAAGCAAAGTATTTTCCTTAGAATTCAGATCTCTTTTGACTTCTTAATAATTTTGAAATCTAAACTCAAAATCTCGTTTTGCTTCTGATATGAAATATGATACTCGGAATGTAAAAGTCACTTTATATGCTAAATCGAACAAAAGTCAAAAAGATAAAAGATAAAAAAACAAGGCTTCAAAATCACGAGAAACAAGTTTTACCCATTAAATGACAAATCACAAGAAATAATCTGCCTTTTTTTTTAAAAAGGATAAGGAGGTCAACCTATATCAAAAATCCTTATAACTTTCAACAATGTAATGTAATTGGATCCTTATGTTGGTTCGAATGAATCAACTTGTCCACATATTCTACTCGGGGATGTGTAAAAATAGATTCAAAAATCTAGTTATAACTTATGAGTAAGAATTGAATTTCAGAATCCGAAAAAATGAAGCTGAAATTATATTTATTTACCAAAACAAAAGAATCGCTCTATTGGATAGGTGACTAGGATCATTAGCTTTGGCACCATTTTAACAGTGGTCCACATAACAAAAGCTACCCAAATTCTTGTAAATTTCACAAAAGAGAGGCACTAGGTTTTTCGTTATGGATTGTTGAAATCAAATTATAGAAAATACCATTTAGAACTTACAATTTCATTTGACTACACAACTTTTATTTTTATTTTAAATCTAAGCTCAAAATTTCCTTTTGTTTATTGGTTATGATCATATATGATATATCAGGAATGCAAATGTATCACGATTTCGGATACTAAACAAAAAAAATAAAAAATAAAATATCCAGACTCCAAAATCACAAGAACCAAGTTTTACTCATTAAAAGATAAAATAACAAGAAACACTCTAACTGTGTTTTTATTTTTAAAGTAGATTTAGATGATATACCAAAATAATTGATTGTTGAGCTATATGAGAGTAAGAGAACTCTCAATTCTCGTGTACGATTCTAAGAAAAGGAATTGATCACCTATTCCAACCATGGAGATTGTTAAAAAGAGGAAGAAGAAGAAGAAGAAAATTATTAACAACCATTTACTCTAAAAGATCGATCTGATGGGGACGGTGCAACTATAAATATAAGAGGGTCAAATTGGGGCATGATATGTGAGCACGTAATATTTAGGAGTGGAGGTAGATAACACAAATTCCCTCGTCATATTAACAACCATTTTCCCCAAAAGATCGATCTGATGGAGAAAGAGCAACTATGAGTATAAGAGGTCACATGTCAAACTACAACACGATAAGTGAGGACATTACTCGGAAGCGAAGGTGGATAACATAACAGTCAACAAAAATAAAAGAGAGAGAGGAGAATGAGAAGAAAAAATAAATTGAAAGGGGAAGAGCGATCATAAGAAGAGAATAAGAAGAAGAAAACACACACACACACACACAGAAAGAGAGAGGAGGTGGGGGAGAAGGAAAAGAAGAAAAAGAAAAAAAAAAACAGAGAGAAAGAGAGAGATCGGAGGAGGAAGAGGAGAAGAAGAAGAAAAAAAAAAAAAAAAGGGAAGAAGGAGTGCCCAAAAAGAAATTTGTTTTTTCTTTTTTTTTCCACATTGGCCCCTCCTCAATGTTTTTTGGCGTGTCAATAAAAATTTTCAATAATTATATTGAACTGCATTTGATAGATGATCATGGTTAAGTTATTACTTTCCTTAGCTGATTAAAAAAACAATCATTTCTTTTATGATGAACTATTTGAATCAGTCCAACATAATTTCTTTCTGTACCAAAGAAAAAAGAGGGTTCAACAAGAAAATGATTATACCATGAAAGAACTAGGACAAAGAGGTCAACCTATTTTAAGAATCATTATAAAATCCGACAATGTAATCTAGTTGAATCCTTATGTTGATCTAAAGGAATCAACCTATCCATGTATTCCAAACAATATGTAACAATAGATTCCAAAATCTTAGTGTGGGTAAGAATTAGATTTAAGAATCTAAACGAAATGATGTCAAAGTTATATTTACTTTTTTTTTTTTTTAAGTGTGTAGGGTGCAACACGAGGACTTCCCAAAGAGGTCACTCATCCTAATACTACTTTCGCCCAAGCGTACTTAACTGTCAAAGTTATATTTACTTACCGAAACAAAAACAAAACCAAAACTAAAATCAAAGGAAGACACTATTGGATGCATAAGTGTAACTAGGATCATTAGATTTGGCACCATTTTTCCATTGGTCCCCATAACAAAAGTTTCCAAAATTCTTGTAAAGTTCACAAAAGAAAGGTACAAAGTGTTTAGTCCAAATTGTAATTTTGAATCGTTGGAATCAAATTATAGAAAATACAATTTAAAATTTAAAATCTCAATTGATTACACAAATCCTTTGAAAAGATAGTTTTTTAAAACCTAAATTCAAAATCTTCTGTTGCTTGTGACATGAAATATGATATAACAAAATGCGAAAATGCCAAGACTTCAATCATTAAATTAAACAAAAAGAAAGAAAGAGGAAAGAAACAAACTCCATAATCATAAGAAATATGTATCACCCACTAGGAATTAAAATAACAAGAAATAATCTTACTTTAAGATGCGATATCAAAATAATTGATTGTTTAGGATATATGATGTAAAAAACTCTCATTACCACTCCAATATTGATCCGAATTTTTTTTTTACTAGGTCGAATAGTAGGGCTGGTAATGGATCGATTCAGTACTAGATCGGTACCACTCCAATATCAATCCAAAATTTTTTTTAACATAAACTCAATCTGATCCAATTAATGAATATTTGAACTGAATCCGATTTGTTTCATTTCAACCTTAATTTGAAACCGATCAAAACACGTCTTATTTTCAAATTATCAATATTCAAAAAATTTGAAATCATATAAAATTTTAAAAAATCTACTTCCCAACTACAAATATAAAGGGGAATTAAAAAGACTAAAACGTTTTATCTATATGTATTTATATGAAATTAAGAATAAAAAATATATATTTAGATTGGATTTTTTTCTGAACTGATTGAGATACATCCGAATTCAATCTGAAATTCCAATTTTTGGATTGCATCGATTCAGACAAGAGGTATATATCGGATCATTGTCAACCATAATCTTGGGCCTAAATGTAATCTAATTGGATGCTTAAGTCGATGCAAATGAATGAACCTTTCCAACATATTCTATTTACTCATAATCCAAAAACTAAACCTAACAATAGATTCTTGAATATAATCATGAAAAATACAAACAAAAGGCTGCGAAAGTAATATTTACTCATCAAAACCAAAAACACCAAAACGAAAACAAAATACATATTAGTGTCAAACTAGTGAAAATTTGCGAAAAGCTTCTTAACTTTCTCAATTAAAAGCTACTTCAACTGTAATAACGGCCAGTTTAACTGTAAAGCACTTGAGAATTGCAAGGAATAAAATCCTTAAAAGCTTTGGGAGCTTCCACCACTTCCCACTCCACTTTCCACAATTTCTCATCTTCAAACACTCTCCCAACTGCCACATCTAACCCACTCGACACCACATAGATCCTCCCTTCAACCGCACTAACAGCAAATGGTCGCTGCAACGCATCACATGGAAACCCTCCACCTCCCACATACTTCCACGTGTCAGTCTCGGGAACGTAAACTTTAACCCTACAATCCCCATGTTCTGAGATGACAAACAATTTGCCATCCAACACCACACTAATCCCCGTCCAACCTTCCCTCATCCCTACACTCATCTCATGCCACGTGTCCCTCTCCGCATCGTATACCCCACCTCTTGGAGAGAAACTGAAGGGCCACGTCCATCCTTCCGTAACGTACATCTTGTTCCCCACCACCGCTGCATCGTACCTTGCTAAACCAGAGCGCATTTTAGCAACTGGTGTCCACGTGTCCTTGTCAGGATCGTAACACTCAACTGTTGATATTGTACCCTCCTGTCCGACGCAGCTTCCTCCAGCTGCGAAGATCTTCCCTCCGATGCTTCCAGCAGCGAAGAAAGATCGTGGAGTCAGCATAGGAGACGCTACGGACCATTCGTTGGTTGAAGTACGGTACGTGATTAGGGTTTGCAGAGATGACTCGGTGTCCGATCTCATACCTCCGAGTACGTATAGCGATCCCTTGTGAGGAAGAACAGCGCAGGCGAATCCAGGTGGACACACGGGCTTCGGACACGGCATAGGTGGAAGAACGAACCAACGGCTGGATTGAGGATCGAAGGCTTGCCATTGAAGCTTAGCCGTTGATCTCTCGAAGGCGAAAACGAAGATGTAAGGGAGAGACAGTGAGAGATTTAGCTTTGAGAGTTGAAAACTAGGGTTTTTGATGGTTCTGTTCCATGAAGAAGAGACGGATCGAACTAGGGTTTGGTAAGGGTAAGGGAGGTAGAGGAGACAGTGTTCAGAGATATCGTCTGGTAAGCCTGGGATCAACGGTTGTTCAGATTCATGTTTTTCTTCGAGATTCTCAATTCTTGATGATGAGATCGTCATTTTGGGAAATCAGATTTGTTGTGCTCGACAACAGAGGAGGAAATTTGAAGATGAGATGAACTCACAGGCGATTTTCTTTTTTCTTTTTTTGGGATTTTTTTAAGGGCTTCTAGAAGCCGGATCTGGAGCACTAAAAGCCGCAAAAAACCAACTTCTGACGAAGCGAATTTCCGCCAAATCTGAAGAACAGAGACCGATTCGATTAAAGAAATGTTAAAGATTTTTTTTTAAATAAGCCGAATTAGGTGATGGTAGCTTTATAGATTGAAACCAACTTTGGGTCTCTCTCTCTCTCTTTCTCTAAAAACAAAAGGATCTGATCTGGTTTTCAAAAGCTAAAAACATAATAATCGCAGAGAAAAAGAAGACGCCATTAAAGTACGGTAGCGTTCGGTTTGGTGATGTTCGTTCTTCAATCTGCAAAGAAGCAGCATTTTTATATAGGAGGGAGTGGAGAGCCGTCACATCAAGCGTTGGCATCATAGTGTTCTCGAAGCCTGACTCATCTGACTCACTCAACTTGGTAGGATATCGAAAGTCGAAACTGATGGAATGAATTGTAGAATATTGGATTCTCTTCGAGATTAGTATTTGATGGAATGACCTTAACAATCATATTTATAGGCCATGGCTTACTTCATATGCAAGTATTGAGTCATTGGCTTGTCAATTCTTAGGCCACTAGTCCTTCTCATTAACTAAAAGATATTATTTTTATATTGAAATGGATGTTCAACCAAATACATTAATTCATCACTATTACAACTCACAATTAGTTTTGGACTTGAATTTTCTATAATATACTATTTGTTTCGAAGTAACTAATACACATGATGAATGTGTACTCTTTAATTAATTAATTAATTAATTACTTTATAATTTATTTTAAAAAAGGGTCAGGATACCTTGACTCCTAAGAATGACTCATGAAAAAAAAAAAAAACACATGATCCCAATCTTTTTATGGAGATCATTTTTTTCACGCAACATGATAAAGATAAGTATCACAAAGGGACGAGGGGGGCGCTAGGAAATAATTGATCAATGTTTTTAATCAAATCAGTAAACAGGGAGATACTGAGCTCTACGCCTAGAGCCAAGAATATTACGATAAGAAGAAAAATAGTAATTTGTAGTCCTATCATAAAGAGTGTGAAGCACAGTTTTAACCAAACAGACAATTCAGCACCTTAACAGGGCCAAGTCTCCTCAAGAAAGAAGGAATTAAAACTAAAATCACATAAATAGAGTGTAAGTTTGATACAAACTGAGATCACTCAAAACATAATATGGTAAGACCTAACTTTGACAAGTGCAGAATGACAAACTACAACTAACTTGAAGGAAACCAAAAAGATCAGTTAGACCTTAGCTTGGACTCAGAACCCATAGTCGACCTAGAGGAGGAAAAAACTCCTTTGTACGTCAAGTCCCCTTATTCATAACAAGGGACACAGAACTTATCAAAATAAAAAGTGTGAAATATCTTGACACGTCTATCCCTAAGGTGCAAACTAACTTTAAGAGAATACAAAGTTCAAGCTCCTAGACACATTTAAACACATATGTTAAAGCAATCCACGTCTTAATGATATCACACATCTGACCCCCCCCCCCCCCCACCCCTCCCCGAGCCTGTATTCGATCCCTAACTTGTTCCTGATCTAAATTTGAGATCATATTTACCTTAGTTTATTCCTAATCAAACCCTTGATTTGTATCCAATTAGACTCGTAACACAAAAACGACCCTGAATTAATATCTAAGTCCAAGGAAGTCCTTTTTATATGAATAAATAGAAGAAAGATCTTATCAGACTAATGGGACACCATGTGTTAGAGATCTTTTTTTACTTCAATTTAATGACCTGGAACACTGACACATCAGGGTCAAATCTTCTTGACATGTCATGGATTCATCTTCCAAAGCACTCAAGTGTACTCCAACTGAACAATTCATCTAAAACGTCTGGATTAGTCGTATTGTAACATCTATCTCTAGAATTAGTTTATAAAAACTAACGTACAAAACATATAAGGGGTTGATTGGCAACAAAAAAAAAAAAAACTCTACAAGTCCACTATTCATCTTCTTTATTCATTCTCTTTTATCTAAGTATTGACTAAATCTTTGTAGGATCATTAGCAAGCACCACACCAGGTCTCATCCTTCTTACCTTCTTACATTCTATCGTCCTAAAAGCCATAAAGGTATAGGAGAAAGTAAAATCATTTTCTTGAAGATGAAGAGGTCAAAAGACCATGGTTAAGCCCACCATCAGAAGAAATCAACCAAGTCAACACCAACAATGAGGAAAGCTCTTCGGATAAATCCCATAATCAGAAGACAATTTTCATCTCGAGGAGTGAAAGGCTTAAGAAACCATCCACACCTTTAAATGCAAAATCTAATGGTTGAAATTTACCTTCAAGATAAATTTCTCCGAGATTTAAAAAGTTCTTAAGCATAGGCAATGCATGTTATGTTTATGATAAGTTGAAGTGAATTCCTTCAACATTGCACTTGATATTGTGTTGACGTGGCAGTGGGCGAGAACCATAGATTTTTTTTTCTCTATTTCTCTAGAAAAAAATCTACAATTCTTTACCTACGACTACATCAGCACAATGTTGAATGCAAAGTCTAAGGGGGTCAGTTTAAAACGACCCATTAATAGAGCCTAAAGAGATGGGTAATTGGCCATGTTCAAGCCTTTATTAATTAGAGAAATTGATGATGAAGTTGTTTGTGAAATTGATATTTTTGTTATTATAACGAAAATATATATCGAGGGATTAGTTTTTGAATTTTGTGGGTATAAATTTTGATTCAATTCCTTTTTTTTTTTTTTTTATCCTTCAACAATCTTGATCCTCTTAGCCAAAGATCTTCCATCCGAGTATTTCCAATATTCTAATTCGTGCACTTTTGACAATATTCTTAGAGATAGTAGGCCTAATACATTTAAAAAAAGGTTTCCAAGAATTTTCGTGTACAATAAAACATTTAATATGGTATATCTTGTAGCTTAGGGGAGGATTTGCCGTGGGGTTTATTTCCCCCATAAGAATTTTGAAAGTCTGCAAGAAATTATGCTCTATTACGACAGATAGTAGGAGCGGATAAAAAATGAATTAACAGTTGGAACCAATCAAATGTAATTTCTTTTTGAACTGAAGAGAAAGGAAAGTTCAAAAAGAAAATGGTTGTACTGAGACAAAAAATAAAAACAAGGAGACCAACCTACTTCAAAACTCATTATAAATTCCAACTATGTAATCCAATTGCATCCTTATTTTGATAAAGCAAATCAACCTTTCCACATATTCTATTTAAGGGATGAATCTTTTCTTTATAATCCAAATTGTATGTAAGAATAGATTGTAGAATCAAATTATGACTGCGAATTATATTTTAGAATAAAAGTTGGCAAAGTTATATTTATCAAGAAAAATAATAAAGTAACATTAGAATTAACATCACTTCAAGCATTGTTGACGTGGATATGTGTATAAAATCATATATGTTTTTCATAGAGATACAAACGAGAAGCATTTATGGTTCTGTGCACACCAATATCCCAAATGATGTCAATTTATGTGTTACTCCAGCACTACTCATTTATCAATGGTCTCTCTAACAAAAGCTTTTCAAACCTTTGCATGGGATCCATTTTAGTCACTTTATTACTTTTTCTCTTTTTCACTCAATTTTATTTCAACTCCCTTAACTTTGTTATATTTATCTTTTACCATTTTTAACTTTTTTTATTATTTTTATTTATCCTTTTAACCTCAAAATTCTTTACTAATACCTTTCTATTTTTTTTTTCCACTTTTATATCATTAACTCTCTCATCAAACTATAGTTTTGTAGAGTCCACTTTATTTCTTTTACTTTTCATTATCTATAATTTTATTATATTTTTCTTTTATCCCTTTTTTAACTCATTTTATTAATTTTCATCTTTTACCTTCTTAATTTTAAAATTTTTCAGTAATACCTCAAATCCAATTAGGCTTGACCCAAACTACTAATTTCGTGTCGTTTCTGATTCATGTCTCAGGTCGTGTTAAAATTGCCACTACCTACTCCAATTTTATTTTATTTTTCATTTTTACCCCCTTAACCCGAAAGATGATATGTCGTAGGCACAGGTGAACTCTAGTCTATATAATAAAACATAATGATACTCTCTTTATCATTCAAGGTTGGAATTTAATCTAATTACAAATCTCGAGGATAACTTTTAATTTTGTTTTCTTTCATCTTCTTTTCTGTTTTAAGAATAACTCTCTAATTTTATTATTTTTTCTCTACTACTTTTTTTTTTCAATATACTCCACCAATTTTATTGTTTTTCCTCTTCTACTCTCGTAATCCTAAAGAATATGTTTGTGCTGATAGACCAATAAAACACTAGTTCTTGAAATATCACAAAAGAGAGGTACAAAATGTGAGGACATGAATTTTGGATTGTTGAAATCAAATCAAAGAAAATACTTCTTAAAATTCAGAATCTCATTTGACTACACAATTATTTTGAATATAAATTTTAAACCTAAACTCAAAATCTCGTTTTTCTTGTAATATGAAATATGATAGAAAGAATGTAAAAAGTGTTTTGACCACAGACAATAAATAAATAAAAAGAGAAGAAGAAAAGAAGGAAAACAGCAAGAAACAAGTATTACCCGCTAAAAGACAAAGAACAAGAAATGATCTTGCTTCCGTTCCTATTTTTTAAAGTAGGTTAAGATGGGACACCAAAATAATTAATTGTTAAGGCATGTGAGGTAGGAAACTCTCTACTAATGTACCATGAAAAATTCAAGGACAAAGAGCCAGTCTATTCAAGAAGAAAGCTACTACTGTCACACCAATTCCTTTATAAAGTATCCAAGAATAATTGCACACGGTTGGTGTGGCCTTGGCAAAAGTTGGTGCGACAATAGCAACTCTCTTAGAGAAATCCTATAAAATCCAAGAATGTAATTTAATTGGGTGAATCACTATTTCTTGAGCTTAAAATGAGTTATTTAAGATTACAATTTCTTGTTCATTTTAATTATTAAAATATAGACGATCATGTTTTCGTTAAAAAAAATTCAAAAATAATGAATTCCACAAGTTTAAAATGACTATTTCCAATTAATTACTTTAAATCTGAAAATTGTCACTTTAAAAACCTCCTAATTCGTTATCTTTCATGTTTTAGTTATTAAAATAAACAATGAGCTGGAATCGTAAATTTGATTTGATCCTTGAATATCTTTTATAATTCAAAACATAATAACAGATTCTAGAATCCAAATATGGGTAAGAATTGGATTTTAGAATCCAAACAAAACCATGCCAAAATTATACTCTACCCATAAATAAATAAATAAAAACCAAAATCAAAATCAAATACGTATTAGTTTCAAAGTCTGAACATTTGTAACTTTATCAATTAAAAGCCACTTCAACTGTAATAACGACCTGTTTAACTGTAAAGCACTTGGAATCACAAGGATCAAATGCCTTAAAAGCTTTGGGAGATTCCACCACTTCCCACTCCACTTTTAACAACTTCTCATCTTCAAACACTCTCCCAACTCCAACATCCAATCCACGCGATACCACATAAATCCTCCCTTCAACTGCACTGACAGCAAATGGTCGCTGCAGCGCTTTACAGGGAAACTCTCCACCTCCAACATACTTCCACGTGTCACTCTCTGGAACATAAACCTTAAGACGATGATCCCCAAGTTCTGAGATCACAAACAGTTTGTCGTCCAACACAACACTAATCCCGGTCCAACCTTCTCTCAACCCTACACTCATCTCCTGCCACGTGTCCCTCTCCGCATCGTAGACCCCACCTCTTGGTGAACTTAAGGGCCACGTGGCCCACGTCCATCCTTCGGTAACGTACATCTTGTTTCCGATTACCGCTGTATCGTACTTCGCTAAACCAGTGCGCATTTTAGCAACAGGAGTCCACGTGTCCTTATCTGGATCGTAACACTCAACTGTTGTTATTGTACCCCCCTGTCCGACGCTAGTTCCTCCAGCGGCGAAGATCTTCCCTCGTATGCTCTCAGCAGTGAAGTACGACCGTGGGGTAAGCATAGGAGACGCTAAGGACCATTCATTGGTTGATGTACGGTACGTGATTAGGGTTTGTAGAGATGACTCGGTGTCAGATTTCATACCTCCGAGTACGTATAGCGACCCCTTGTGAGGAAGAACAGCGCAGGCGAATCCAGATGGACAAACTGGCTTGGGACACGGCATCGGTGGGAGAACGAACCAACGGCTGGATCGAGGATCGAAAGCTTGCCATTGAAGCTTAGCCGTTGATCTCTCGAAGGAGAAAACGAAGATGTAAGGGAGAGATAGAGAGAGATTAAGCTTCGAGAGTTGAAAACTAGGGTTTTTTATGGTTCTGTTCCATGAAGAAGAGACGGATCGAACTAGGGTTTGGTAAGGGTAAGGGTAGGTAGAGGAGACAGTGTTCAGAGATATCGTTTGGTAAGCCTGGGATCAACGGTTGTTCAGATTCGTGTTTTTCTTCGAGATTCTTTACTCTTAATGATGAGATCGTCATCTTGGAAAATCAGATTTGATGTGTTCGAGAACAGGGGAGGAAATTTGAAGATTTGAAGATGACATGGACTTATATGCGGATTTTTTTATATTAGGGTTTCTAGAATCCGGATCTGGGGCAGTAAAAGTCGCAAAGGGGCAACTTCTGACAAAGCGAATTCCGCCAAATCTGAAGAACAGAGACAAATTCGATTAAAGAAATGTTAGATTTTTAAAATAAGCCGAATTAGGTGACTATGGCGTTATCGATTGAAACCAGCTTTGGATTTCTCTCTAAAAACAAAAGTATCTGATCTGGTTTTCAAAAGCTAAAAACGTAACAATCGCAGAGAAGAAGAAGAAGAAGACGACGACGCCATTATAGTACGGAAGCGTTCGTTTTGGTGATATATTGTTCTTTCTTTCTTTCTTGCTTTAAATCTGCGAAAACAGATGCATTTTCCATTATATAATATATAAAGAGAGCGGAGAGAGCCGTCACATCAAGCGTTGCATCTAATTCTTCCAGCAAACTGACCCATCTGACTCACTCAACTCAGTAAGTTATCGAAACTGATGGAATACTCTGTAGACCATTGGATTCTCTTCGAGATTCGTGGATTTCATCATTCGAAAAATCATATTTATGAAATGATCTTAACCATCTAATTTATAGGCCCACTTTTTGGATGGTCCTTCTCATGAACTAAATGATATCTCATATTGAAATATATGTTCAACCAAATACATTAATACATCACATGTCACAATCAATTTTGGACTTCAAATTTTTTTATTTATTTTAAATAAATCATAGAGTAATTAACTAATTAAAACTAATAGTATTATAGAATATATATATTTTTTAAATCTTAAGCACAGTCCGCTAATAATTTTCTGACTCAAAAATTTTCACTTACGCTGTGGCAAGGTCATAAAACTGTTGATCAGTGTTCTTGTGAATCACGAAAAAAAAAGATCCATGATTTCGTGCCTTTGCCACATCGGTCAAGTACAAATCAAGTGATATTTTTTGAGTTAGAAAATCACAACTCACGGAGAGAGATGGTGTTGAATCCTTCATTAGCTAGAGGGATCGATGATGAAGGTATTTGTGAAATTGACATTTTTTAATTATAAATAAAATTACGATGGATCGATTATGAATTTTGTAAGTAAAAAATTTGGGTTGACTTCCTGGCTCTTAACATTCTTCAATAATCTTGACTCTCTAAATCAAAGATCTATCTGAGTGGTTCTCTTATTCTTCTTGATACACTTCTTCTGACAATATTCTTCGGGTTTCAATAATTTCAACGCATCTAAACAATGGTCTTTCATTTTCTTTCAATGTATGGGTGATCTTGGACTCCGGTCTAGTAATATAAATTGTATAGGATTCGTTAGCTTTCTTACATATCTGAAGAAATCATCAAATTCATATCTTTGCATGTTTTTAAGAGGATAATTGATTGGCATAAGATGTAATTCATTGCAAGCCTATCCTCTAAGAATTCAAGATCTAAGCTAAGAAATTGAAGTTGGCCTCCATTTTTCTTTTGGGGATATATAAGGCTTTGATAATGGTGAAGCCAAAACAACTGAATTAAAAAAAATTATAGATTCAAAATCTTATAAATTGAAAATCACCTTGGACATTATTGAGGTGTTGAAGGGTGAATATACAAGCCTCATTGTTCTTACCATCAATTATCAAAATCTGACTTGATCTACTCTTCATTCTCCAAACGGTGTGGGTATGTATCAACAATCAATTTTAATATTTCGGCCTTCAAGTAAGGATTTGCAAAAGAAAGTATGTATGAAAGCAAGGAAACAATAAAGCAAGCATTTCTGAGGAGGGCTCAAGTCTCCAATCAAATTAATTGATAAAGACTTTTGGTGAATATTCGAGATGACATGGCCCTAAAACCTCTGACCTCAGACTTGTGTTGGTTTTTTATTTAAATAAATCAAATTTATAAAATATTTTATTAAAATATTAAATTTAGTTTTAAATTCTTTTCAAAGGGGATGTATGATTGAGATAATAAACTAAAGTGGTTCACTGTATCTAAGTTCATAATGTTAGGTGCATGATTCAAGTTTCATATATACATGTTTGTTCATAAATCGATGTTTATTCATATTTAATCATCTTAGATTAATGAATTTGACTAGAAAAAATGAATTTGAAATTAAAAATTTTTTATATAAACAATAAATACGTATATAATGCACCTAAGTTAGAAGACTTTGTGGGACACATATAAATTAATAGCGATACGTTGTCGTAAGTACATCTCTACTACTATCTAAATCCCATAACGCCATTGGTTTTGACATCTCACACATTTTATATATCTTTCAATTTCAATTTTTTCTCCAAATTTTTGTAGGACTTATTTTCTTCATCATTTTTTGTGGGCATCCAAAAAAGAGGTAAGATACAAGTTCCTATATAGTAGTGTAAATTTATAGACTAAGTTGTATCGTAGAAATAGCGTTGGTGCTTCCTTGCACAAACGAGAGACTCTGACTATTCAAGAAGCGTTTATGTATATCTTAACCAAGTTGATTTAATCAAAGATTATTGTTCTTTATTTGTTTCTTACAACATAAATCAAGTTTGGAGTTCAATTTCCATCAATTTGTATAGAAGATTATCAAATATAACTTAAATGCCCTCATCTTCAACTTCTAGTTAAAATTCCTTGATGTTTTTCCCCTCGAAATTTATCATCTTTTGATTCTTTAATCTCTATTGTAAACTATTTTTATCCTATTTATCTCTTATATAATTATTATTTTTTAATAAAATTCATTGTCTTTTACTTCAAAAATAACAGTTATAATATCTTGTTTTCGACTTCTAAAGGTTGAAAGAGATAGAATCGCATGGCTCAAAGATGAGATTAAAAAATTCTACTCAAGAGATTGAAAATTAATGTCAAAGAGGTGGGCATGTATGTTATTTTCATTATCTCTCTGTGAAAACCAAGGTCAAGTGGTATGCCATCAGTTTGAAACTACTAGAGTACCTCAAATACTAACCAAAACAAGGAGGATTATGTCCAAATCACCTCAGATTTATTTATATTTAAGGAAAATCTAGTTCAAATGATACTTGAGGCAGAGCACGGCTTCTAAGTACTTGGTGATCTTAAATCTCCCCTAATTAATGGAATAATTGACTTACTACTTTAAGGGGAAAAAAGAAAAAGATTGTAAATACTTACTCGAAATCTCACTTAATCAAATTTAATTGGGAAAGAACTGCCATAATTTTTTCTGCTTCAAATTGTTGAAATTAGACAAGTCCATATTTTAATATAATTATGTTTCTTGAGTTTTTTTTTTTTTCTTTGTTTTAAAACTGTAAGGCACTGAGCAACGGCAATTCTATGAAATTTGGGAAAACTCCAACCTTCAACCCGTGATGCTAAATAGTCGAAGAGAACAAACAAGAAAGAAAATCAATCAGAACACAGAATTTACGTGAAACCCCTAAGACACGAAGAAAAAAAAATTTCAAACCACAACAATTAGAAGAAAATTATAATATTTCACCTACAAAGAACCTCTCAACCAATGGGCCGCGTGACTTAATTAACAATGTACTGTTAGGCTTCACAAATCACCACAATAATGTCTTAAAGGAAATTATTTTGGCTCTATAAAAAAGTCAAAAACTGTATAAACTTGCATACCACAAAGCTTCATTCATTCAAAAAGAGAGTGTGTCAACTTCAATATGAAGTCTCAAGATTTAAAAATTACTTTCTTGTCGTGTCCCACACTGCAGCCATAAAGCAAAGCAGATAAAAAAGGAATATTAGATGAAAAACCCGAAAAGTGGGAAAACTATACACGCTTGTGTTTGGATTTTGTGATAGAGCTGAGTCAAGAAAGGATGCAATGAGCATCGGGTGAATCAAATAGGCTAAAAATTACCCAAAAAGCAAGGCAAGTTAAACTGGCAACCCAATTTGTTATTTCAAAATGATTACTTTCCCTTTTTGACAAAAGAAAAGTAGACAGAGACATAGGGGAAAAAAAAAAGAAAAAGATAAGAGTATAAGACCCAACTCTACATGTGCAAACGCACATCTCAATGAAGGGTTTATTTGTAATTTAAAATTTTAATTCAAGGATCATTTTAAAGATTAGAAAGGGTGTTTTTGTAGTTTTAAAATTTAATTTTAGGGACTTGAGATTATAATTCTTTTGATTTTTGATCAAAATGACCTTGATTGTATTTAGTTTAAAATGTAAAGGTGAGGGTATTTGTGAGATCTAAATTTTGGTGTCGAACCACTTATAGTCTCAATTGGCAACCAACATTTTTTTGTCCCATATGGGTAATTAGTTTCAGAATGGGCAGATTTTTTGTGAGGGTGATGTTTACCGTGAGAAGATCAACCTTATCAAAAATTAGCCAATTCCCAAACTTCTTACTCCATCAAAAGTGGTTTACAAAGAATTGGACGGTTCGAATCATTTATATCAAAAGTGGAATTATAATATGACATACATGATGATAATTCAAGAAGTCCTATCTTGAATCTAAAAAAGTTTTAAAATCAATTGAAAATTAACTTTGAATTTGGAGAGAGAGAGAGATAGATAGATGTAGAGAAATAAGGCTCAAAATGGGTCGGGGCTGAATATGAGTACATCAATATCCGAATTTTTAATTTGGATTCAAAATCAGCTTCAAATCTGACTCAGATCCTATTAGTTAATTTGGTAGGTTAATTTCAAATCGTTCAAGATTCTTTGAATAAAAATCTTCAAAGGTAAAGAGACTTGAATTCAAGACATTTTCCTTTTTGGAGGGAGACCTTGTTTAATAGGATCAACACTTATTGGTCGAATAAACGTAGTTTAAAAAATATAACTTACAAAATAATATATCATTCGGATCTATGCGGATATAGGGATGGATTCGTTTCCAACCCAAATCTGACTCAAGTCAAGAGACATCAACTTTTATTTGAACCATTTTTTTATTCAAATATATTTGAAGAAACCAAACCTGCTAAATTCGGATTTGGATGACTCAAATTTCTAATAAAATCCATCCCATTTTAAGTCTTACAGAAAAAAACCTTAAAATCATTTTGAGGTATTTTCATCATTTACTTTAAAAATAATGATATCTTTATTTTCAAATTTTATCATTTCGTCAAATCGACTTTCCACAAAAACGATAAATCAAAAGTGGGTTTGCAATTTGTTTTTGTCTTTTTAGTAGAAATTAAGAAGTTGAGTACCCACCAAACATGATTTGAAGAAAATTTGTAGATGACATTTTCCATGTTGACGATTAAGGGTGTGGGAGATTTAGTTGCTTTTCAGACTTTAACACACTATCCTTTAATGTCGTGACCTTTTGGCCTTAGGTTAGATTAAAGTCAGAAAAGTGTCCTAATTTCAGCTCTATTGCAAATACCAAATAATCTTCATCCATTGAAATCGGCTACAAAATTATCATTTGGTGATAGGTGATTTTTGGAAAACAACGTTAGATAAGTATACAATAATATTAGAAATTTTGATTTTTGACCATTAATTTAATATCTTATTAGTGTTCCAAAGATTTTAATCATTAACTAATAAATAAGGGTATTATTGATTGTAAATAATGTAATTTTCAAATTTCATTTGATTCCCAAAAATACTAAAAGTAGGAAGTGCTTGAAAAACTCAACTTTGTAAGTCGGCTCTGAGCCCACTTAAGGCTTTTGGAAGTACAATGTGTCTTGTGTAAATGTCTTGTATTCTGTTGCACTACACACTTTCCCCAATCAGAATTTTTGAGGGGTATGAAAAGGGTAATTGTGTAATATTTTCATAAGAAATTTTCTATTTTTGGGTTTCTGCTTTGGGGAGTTTTATATTTTTTTTTTTTGGTAACTCTCAATTATATAAATAGAGATCTTTAGGACTGTAAAACTTATGAGAAAATAATGATTGTTTTTGTTCTGTGATGTGAATGTAGGCACACTACCGAACTACATAAATCCTTGTGTTTTGTGCAATTGTGTTGTCTTTACTATTTCGATTTTTCACAATGTGAAGGGGAAAAATCAGCCGAAGCCAATTATCTAGTACATGGGATAACCAAATTACCCAATTTTTCCTCCATGTGACGCACCCATAAATGTTAATCAGGTTAGTCATACTGAAGTTCGCATCTTACTATTTTTCGATTAACGCTTTCCATATTTTCAACTCTTAATATGCTTTTGAGCGTGTCAAGCGCCTACCAAATTCTATAGATCTCCTCTCTATGGCTTGTGACAATTTTTGGGTTACATCAATCAATGATATTTGGTCCACCTAAATAGACTTGTTGGACTCCTGGAATCTATTATGGGCTTATTTATAAAATCCATATTGAAATTTGCCAAACCTATGGTAGTAGTGTCTGTCCCACTCCTTACAAACCAACACACCAAAAATCAATTTGATCGGTGATTTTTCTAATTTGATTAAAGTATCTTTATCATCATTGTGGATAATAAAAGTTGATTTTCATTCATCGCTCACATTGTCACCTCGAGATATGTATCACATAAGCTATCCAACCTCAGCTTATTGGACAAGTCATTCCAAAGCTAATCCTGTCGTCATCCAATGAGATACCGAAGAATCACAAATTCTCTCTGCTAAGAACAAAGTGCCCTTAGAATCAGGAACCATGTACAAAGGTTAACTCTGCCTAGCAAACAAGGAAATTTGCCAAAGATTTTGGTAGACATTAGTGGCAACATGGTGTGTAGATTTCTACTCAAAAAGTCTATAAATAAGAAGCAAAACTATATAGGCAAGACTTATGCTTTCTTCTCGTTTTTCAATTTTCGATTTCAATGTGTTTTTCCTGACTTGACAGCAGTGTACAATTAATTGGCACCACACCCACATGAGGTACCCCACAATAAAACAGGACAATAGTGAATTTTTTTAATTATTCCAATGTTTAGAGGATTACAAATCAATTTAATTATTGTGGATCTAAAAAAATGTCTCGTAATCCACAACCGTACCAAACTCAGTAGGATTGGTAATCGATCGGATTAGAACCAACATCAAATACCTTCCAGTCTAATAACTTTGGGTTTTCGATCCATTATTTGAGTTCCAATAAGAATCAGATTTGATAAATTAACAGATTCATAGAATAATATACATTAAAATGTATTATATAAATTTTGTTTAGATATAAGATAACGAAATCATTTGTGAAGGGCATTATTGATCATGTATAGTCTATTTTAGTGTAACTTTTGTTAATGTCAAAGAAAAACAGCCACTTTTGTGTAACCAGAGTTTCTTCTTGAAAATTTGTCTCATTATGCTTAAAGGAGATGATAAGACTGTAGTGGCCTCACCACATTGTGGTGATTCACATTCCAAGCTTATATTCATGGCCATTCATGTCCTTCTGAAACACATCGGACCCACTTTCGGAAGCTTTGTTTGGTCGCAAAATGATGATCATCATCTTTTTCAAAGATTACTAAGGAGTGGTCGATTGAAGCACATTTATAACAATAACTTTACATAATAGTTATTAGAGGAAAAGAAGAGCATTCTATGAAGATTCGTGAAATGCATCCGAATGTAATATGGCATGTTGTAGTGTAATAAAAGATGTGTTAAAATAGAGCAAATGTATACTTACATTGAGTCATGATCAACATGAAGATCATCGTCGTAAAAAAATCCATACATTTAAACTTTATTAATTTTATTAAAAAGCTGAAAGATTGAAATTTTGTGAGAAGGATCTTCAAGGAATGGATAATTCATTGGAGGGTTAGATTATCTAAAATGTTATCCACCACAGACCTGAGTCCAAGTAGAGAGTACGAAATAAATGATTATTACAATCTATGGTTTCAATTAATTTTTTTAATTAAAAACTATCCAAGCCAATTTCTTATTAGTCTTTTTTGTTTCTTTATTTAAACCCAGAAAATATTTCATTTCCTAGACCTCATAGGGAATTGGAGAATCTCATTTGTTTAAATTCAGATATATATATATATATATATATATATGGGTGGGTTCCTACGACTCACATTGCGACACATTGTTTGTCTTATATGGGTAAAAATGTTGGGAATGGGCTGATTTTTTGTGAGAATGATCTCTGTGATGAGGGGATCATCCTTGCAAAAAATCATCCCATTCCAAAACTTCTAACCCCATCAAAATTGATTTACAAAAATTGGACGGTCTAAAATTTTTCAACTTGTAAACATGGGGCTAGAAGTTTCATAATGAGCTGATTTTTGGCAAGGATGATCTCCTCACCATAGAGATCATCCTCACAAAAAATCAGCCCTTTCCAAACATTTTTACCCATATAAGACAAAATAGTGTGTCGCAATGTGAGTCGTAATGGTGGTCTACGGAACCCGACCCTATATATATATATATATTATTAATTAAAAAAGAGAGTTACCATTGCCACACCAATTACTTCATTATAAATCACCAAATTGCACACAATTGGTGTGGCATTAGTAAAGGTTGGTGAGATAATAGCAACTCTCTTAAGAAAAATATCCATTATCCAAGGTAATATGTTTTCAAGTATTTGTACATATATTAATGGTGGAGTGACTTCAGTGGGGGACATCTTGACAAGATGGCGCACATGCCCACAAATGTGTTTTCTCTGAGATACAAGTAAATCGTATCTACAGACATCTGTGCGTCACCACATCAAAGTGTCCCTTGTTGAGGTCACTCTGGCACAACTCTTATACATATTATGAAAATGGGTTTGATTTGAGCTCACCACATAAGAAAATTTGTCAAAAGTGCACAAAGGCCAACACATCATCCGGGGCATTTCATGCGCAAAAAATATTTGATGTTCTCCTCCTAAAAATGCCTTGTAAAACATTAAATGGGTCCATGAAACCTATAATATTCAAACTATCTTTTATTGATCTATAAATAAAGAATCATGATTTTTCTAACTCTCTTTTTTCATGCGCTCTTTGTACGGTTCCTGACCTGATAATTATAAAATCATAAATTTTTTTCTTGAGTATCCCGAAACAAAGTATCTATGATTTTATGATGGGAGCGTACAAAGAATATATAAAAGAAGAGTTAGATTATCACGACTCATAAATAAATAAATAATGGATATTATTAACGTATGCCTCAAAGGAACACGTTAAAGTGCAGTAAATACTCTTTGAAATAAGCATCCGAGGGTATTTTGATAAAAATAATTTTTTTCAGTACAAAATCCAATTTCCAAAATGTATTTATTGCACTTTATCAAGACACACGTTACCAAGACCCATAAATAAATAAAGAAAAGAACAAAAATTAAAACTATGATTTCATACGATATTTGTTTTTTTTTTGGATAGATTACCAGAACTACAGCCTTACATAGGGATGCCCATTAGCATCCTAAACTCCCTAGGGAGGGATGAAGGGGAGAAATACACATCTTGGGGGGGGACTGGATACATTAATAATCCTTAGTCAAAGAAATCTCAATTAAGATACAAACTTAAGTAAGCAAAAAATATTTCCAATAAGGACAATACCTTGAATTAGGTAGGAATTTGTTATCCTTATCCAAGATAGTGGGCACTTTCCCAGAATAGAAGCCATAAAGGGAACAAATTTAATCACTGAAGGCACATTAAAGACAAAAAGAATGAAATATCGGTGCCGTATCTAATCATATTATATAAACAGTAGTAATTATAGCATCACTGGCCAAATAGATAATGATTCTGAAGATTCTTGATTGAAGAAGAAAATTGAGAGAGAAAGAAAATGAAAATTATAGAGTCGTAAGATAGTGAAAGAGGTTACCACTTTTCTCTACAAAGGAACAGAGAAAAGCGTGTCACGCTCATGGGTATGGTATGGGGTGTGGTGGTGGTGGTGACTGGCTGACTGTGACTTCAAGTTAGTGGTGGTGACCACCATTTCACATCACACTTCCATTCAAACCTCTGATATGACAAGTGATTTATTTTTTCTCTACTACTCTTGTTTGTTTCGACCCCTTTTTTTTAACACCTGAGGGTGAACCAACTTTTTTATTCTTTTACTTTTACTTTGATTTTTCTTCTTCTTTGAATTGACATGATTGGGTATGAAAAATATCATTTCATTTGAAAATTGCAATTTTCAAGTGAAGATAATTCACTTCCTGTCCAAAGTATAGTCACAAAAATCTTTGATTTTTTTTTTTTTTTTTAAATTGAGATTTTTAATAAATTATTCTATTTTTAGTATTTTTTTTTTCATTTAATGTATATAATACATATAATAAAAAAAATTAACATTTTTATACTTAAAATAATTATTTTTATCTTTTAATTTATATGAGAAAGTAAATGATTTTTCATCGTACCTCACCCGCTAGAATGATTTTTCCTCCTAATGTTATCCCCCATGATTTATGACTTTAAAACTCATCCGACACTAAGACGATATCGTCCAAGTTAACTCGGTATTGAGTTGAACAAGACCAACTTACAAGTTACTTTTTTGACCGAGTTTTAATACTTTACGTTCACTCTTTTGATTTTTTGAACAAGACACCTCAAATGTATTGGAAAACTCATCCGAGATGACTCGTTATTAAGCCTGGACGAGACGAGATCCGAAGCCGAGTTTTAAAACCATGCCATGATTACTCAGAACTAAAAACAAACTCTCCTTTTTTTCTTCTTTTTTTTTTTCTCCATTACTTTGGTTCAATCAGGTAATGAAATTTATTTTCTCACAGAATTCATTTTTGCAAAAAGTTCATAATCCCTATAAAATAAATTGGCTGCAATTTTACATACCCATTTTCCTATTTTGAAGAAGGGAAAATATGAAAATATGTCCTAGCAAATATTTTTCTATAAAAATGGTCCCACTTTTGGAGGGGTGCTAAAAGTCCATTTCTATGTTCATCAAATTAGAAAAACATGGACCAATACAAGACTAAATACTCGATGGCAATACCACTATGTGACCGATAATTACTTAGAATAATATAAATTAGTGCGCATTTTCCTCGATGTATATTGAATGATAATGGGTTATTCAACTGGCTTGATAATTGGAATGTGTAAGAGGGCACTTCCCCTTTCGAAGATGATATTGAGATGATTTGTCCAAGTCATCGAAAGTCATCAATTTTGTATATTCATGAACCATGAAAGAGGAAAAAGGGAGTCTAAGACTTATCTCGTTCACAAATCCAATTATAAATTTTTTTGATCGATAAGTGAGGGGTGCTACACAAGGATTTCTCAGGAGATCACCCATCCGAGTACACTACTCTCACTTGAGCACGACTACTGCGAAGTTCTAATGGGATCCAATGCATTAGAGTATGTTACTTAAGTATTAGAAGTATTTCTTTTGTCAATAAACATTTTTCAACAATACGAATTTTGAGATGGAGTAATAGAAAACTTACAAAAATACAAAAACAAAAAGATACATTATTTGAGTGTAAATCAAGTTTCTAAACTATTATTGGAAGTTCTAACACCTAGGTAGAAATGATCAGTTGCAATAAAATAGTCTTGGGAATGGAATTTTTTGTTATAAGGATCAGGGGTGACATTCAGAGGCCCTACAGGGAGCCAAACATTTTTTCAACGTATGGGTTCGGAGTTTCAGAACGGGTCTGATTTTTGTAGAGAGTGATCTCTATGATGAGGAGATCATCCTCACCAAAAATCAGCCCATTTTGAAACTACTAACCCATATCAAAAGTGATTTACAAAAATTGAACGGTCCACGATTCATCAACTTGTAAATTAGGGTGTATAGAAACCATCCTCACAAAAAATCAGCCCATTCCGAAACTTGTAACCCATATTTTGAAAAATGTTTGGCACAATGTTTGACTCTCTTTAAGGCCTTCACACGCTTCCCAAAGATCATAATCATAAGTAAATAAATAAAGAAATTTATCATCACAGCTGTAGTATTTCCCAATGAAATCCATTTTTCAATTTGATTACAATGGAAACAAGGATAGTAATAGAACAGTACAGCACGAATGTCTTTACCTTCCCCTTATTGCCCCATTCAGATGGTGCACACGCTGAATGCTTTAAGCATACTTACCTCTTCATGCTTAGGTATTCACATTCATCCCAATTAAGAAACAAAAAAAATGACGAAGAACAAGTTTGAGATTTATTGATGGATTTTTGCAGCTAACCCACTTTTGAAAATTCAATCAGCTACATTTCAAACAAGTTGACCATCAAAAATTTCACATCGTACATTAAAAAAACACTTTCTGGGTGTCCGATGATCACAAGTTTGATCTTGAGCACCTTGTGATCTATGCCAATGCTTGTCTCATGAGGGAACGACGAGACAGCTGCTGCTCATAAAGCTCCCGAAAAATTTGATACTTCGCATCATGGTATTTCTTCACCTTTGGATCATTAGATGGATGAATAACCTACCCAAAGCAAGGCACATAAATAATAATTTACATAATAAACCAAAAAGTTCTATAACAATCTGCAGCCAATATTACTAGGAGCATGTATAAGTTTTGGATAGCCTATGTAGCTGGTATAGGAAACGCAGTTGTATAGGATAAATATGATTATAGTATTTCATTATTTTAATATATTACTACATTTTCCAAAATAATTTAAAATTAAAAAAAAAACTGCTTCAGCTAAATCATATCTAAACCAATGGCACCTTCGAGAAGCTAGAGATGCTGGCAATAATATCAACTCATGGTTGTGTTTAACTTCATTAGTGTAGGGAGTATGGATTAGTCATTTTTCATATAAAATCATTAAAATAAAAAGTTTTAACAGTACCTTATGTATTATGATGAATGTTAAGGGTATCAATATGTGTCTCACATGAAAAAATCCTAGAAGTACCATATCCATGTTACATAGGGTAAAAGTCAGCTTTTTGACAAAGCAGTGTGATTGAAAAGGCTTGTCTTAGAGTCTGTAGAGAGCATATACAAAACAGTGTAATAGATAAGGCTCATCTTAGAGTCAGTAGAGCATACCCACTCATCAAGAAGAGGAAAAACAGACTGTTGAGCGTACCTGACCAGCTGCATTCAGTGCCTTCATGGCATCATGGAGTCCAGAATACTTCTTAGCGGCAACAGCACCGAGAATGGCAGCACCCAAGAGTACAGATTCACTTTCTCTAGGAAGAATTATAGGACAACCTGTTGTGTCCATAGATAGAGGTCCAGGTCAATAAATGTAGATAATATATATATATATATATATATATATATTATATGGGTAGCGTTCGGCAGCCAAAGTTTTGTCCTATATGGCCAAAACTTTTGGACTGGACTGATTTTTTGTGAGGAGGATCTCTATGGTGAGGAGACCATCCTCACAAAAAATCAGCCCATTCCGAAACTTCTAACCCCATCCAAAGTGGTTTGAGAGAGAGAGAGACCAAGGATGTCTGCATGCTCTTGAATATACAATGGGTTCTTGGCAAGTCCACCACATGCAAGAAGTGTGTCAATCTGTTGATGGAGATAGAATTAGGAAAACCAGTATTAGTCAAAAAATCAAAGATAACACAGGCATTCGATTCACCTAAAAAAAATGGGCCTAGCTACCCATAAACAAAACAGATATTACAGTCATAGCCGCGAGGTAGAGAAACAAATGCAAGAAACCCCGGAATCTATTTTCCAGTTATAAATTTCTCAGCAATTATGCTTACAACAGAAAACACAATACACACAAATCAAATCCTAAACCAACATTTCCACCTAAATCTTGGTCTAAGTACATACATAGCAATTCAGTGGCTTATAATCTTACAGTTGACCAATAATCTATATAAAATAGTCAACCCCAAATCTTTGGTACTAAGGCTTCAATGATGATGATGATGTGATCATCATCATCATCATAATTCCACCAGATAATTTTTTCTTTGATAGGTTTGTCAACATCCTCATGGACCAACACACCCCAAAAAGTAAGCATCTACAAGAGAATTTTCCTTCTTTTTGTTATCCATCATAAATATATAAACTACAACTTTAGCATTGACACACATAGAGATCAAAGGCAACTAAAAAATTGAAGGGAATACACTGCAGTGACAATTTTTCTTACCTTGGCAATATTATCCATAAGAAAAGAAATATTGGGGAAGATGGTGCCCATAAAATTAGATGCTTCAAGAGTGCTATATGGCCGACACATCCCAATCTAACTAGAAGGAAAAGTTTAAATAAAGGTAGTACAACTGACTATGCTTTATGGAGCTAAATATTGGGCAATCAAGAAACATGTTCATAGATTAAGCGTATCAGAATTGATGATGTTGAGATGGATGGGTGGAAAAGCTAGGAAAGATAAAACTAGAAATGAACGCATTTACGAAAATGTAGGAATAACCTCTATAGGTGATAAACTAAAGGAAAGTCTATATCATATGCAACTAAGGCTGATTATAGCCCCCCACTGGAAGGAATGTACAAGTTGAAGATTCTAAAAGAGTGAAAGGAAGACCAACAAGATTGTGGGTTGAGGTAGTGCGAGTGGATATGAACACACTAGAATGAACAGAAGAACTGATTTTAGACAGAATTAAATGGAGAAGAAAGATTCATTAAGTTGACAACATACTTTTGGGATAGAGCTTTGAAGATGATGATCAACTGTCATCTTCACTGGTTTCACATGCCTAATCTGGAGCACCTATCGTAAAGGATTTATATAAAATACATAAGATAACATAAGATCTACCCTAATAATCTGAAGATGTAGGGATTAATATTATACACATAATATACATTCATATAATAGACAATACGAAAGTGAATATTTAATCTCCAGTTCTTTGTTTCATTTGGTTGGTACCAGATGGTACACATATCAATTTTTTTATGGGCTTCAACTTTGTTTTGTATGGATATCCTAAAGCTTACATAAGAGCATAATAATTAGCCAATGGAGTACATTTAGCAATATAACATGATCTAGGATATTTATAAGTACTTTCACCGAGTATGAAATGGTCATGGCAAGCCCAAGTCACCACCAAGTCATGTGTAGGGCTTGATGGAGAGTCCATATGAGTTCCAAATCCCATATTTATTTTACATGTAAAGAAATATATTATTAATAACAAAAGCATGCTGATATGGGAACTTTCTTCTTTTTCTAGTGAAAAACCATTAAATAAAAACAAAAGATAAAGATATATCTATTCATGTTTGTGAAGACGACAATCCCGTCTTTTTCTGATATTTATATTTATACCGGATTAAACCAATGAATTGGAATGGATCGATGGAAAGGAACAATATTTTGTACTCTGGTTACGGGTACATTTAGACCATGGCTCTATTTATACTATGGTCCCATAGGAATGAAAAACTCCCTTTCCAGTTTCGGATTTCTCAACAACTCCTTACCCCATAGATCCATCACTCAGCAACTCATATTACATTGACCCTGCATTTGCATATCTAATAAGGAATGGGCCCCTGGTGAATGAGGGTACCTACTGCCTTGAGCTTAGCCACTAAAAGTAGTATTGAAAAAGAAAGACAGTCGTTCTGGCTCATTCACATCTATTGCCTGCTCTCCTCTGGTGTTTAGCTCAGGATAAGCCAGAGAGGAGGTAGTGTGCCAACAGATCTGAGATTTGAGTCTAATTATTTGGTCCCACTCGTTATCAATGGGATCAGGGATACTTCCAGCAAGAAATATATCGAAGGGTTGGCGCCGGTCTAGCCGAAAATCAAAGTTTATCAGAAGCTTGGTCTAAAATTCCCGAAAAATTAGCTTTTTATGATTACATCGGCAATAATCCAGCGAAAGGAGGATTATTCAGAGCGGGCTCAATGGACAACGGGGATGGAATAGCTGTTGGATGGCTAGGACACCCTATCTTTAGAGATAAAGAAGGGCGCGAGCTTTTTGTACGTCGTATGCCTACTTTTTTTGAAACATTTCCAGTAGTTTTGGTAGACGGAGACGGAATTGTGAGAGCCGATGTTCCTTTTCGAAGGGCAGAATCGAAGTATAGTGTCGAACAAGTAGGGGTAACTGTTGAGTTCTATGGTGGCGAACTCAATGGCATTAGTGACAGTATAATGTGTATTTCTAAGAACGAAGAAACTAAGTAAAACTGCAGAATAGGAATGGATTTCTTCAGAAAGATCGTACACAAATTACAAACATGCTCAACCCTCACCCGAAAAAATGGCACAACAAACACGGATTCAATATGATATGAAGATACTTACTTTGTGCCCATGGGAATTGCAATGCTCCACAATGTGCCGGGTTCCATACGCAGTACCTTGAATTGTGGCAAGATAAAGAAGAGCTAGCTGTTTCTCACTTGTATCAAGTGTTAAACCACAGATAATCCCTTTTGTTTTAGGGTCTGCAATGGGAGACCTAAGCCATCAAAAAGGTAGACTTATTTAAATTCTTGAGCCAAATTCGGAGCCATTCTGTGATTCCACGTATGGACTTTGTACCTGTTTCCATGGAAGTCAGGAAGGATATGTAAATCTTCAGTCAAGGCAGCAAGAAAAGGAGCCTTCAAGTCATCCACCATTGATTCCAAGATCTTGTTCAGTAGTTCAAACAGGGAAATACCTGAAAGATTTGAAAACAGAAATAAATGGAAAAAAGAAAAAAGAAAAAAAAGATGCTTAGATGTCAATAATATGTCATGTATCAAGCCAGTGCAAGAATAATAACTCACTTTGAGAAGCAGAACGATTCGCAAGGTGAGGAGCGGCGACATGGTTATTAACTACATAATCCAATAAAGCACCCGTTGCACTCTGACCACCTTCTGTGAGCCAGTACTCAGGTACCATTGCTGAACATATAGAGAGGAAGTAGGAATGATAAGAAGTCATTAATTACCAAAAATTGAAGAGAAAAAAGCTATTAATACTAGGGAGACATCACAAACGAAAAAGTGTTGAGTCCTTGACGCTATTCCATATAGGTTAGCCATTGTATTAAGAGGTGGTCCTGGTCCACCTGTATACTGATTCATGAGTGGGCTAAGGTATAGTGTTAAGGAGCAAAGAGAAAAGATCTATGCTGACCATGAAGTATGAAAGATATACCTGACCAGAATGGTCCCCAGACCCCTGGAATGAACACTTTGCTTTGAGATACAGCCATATGGCAGGTAGATGTTCCACAGACTAACACCATACGATGGCATATAGCTTCTTTATCATCCTCTGAAATGTATCCTATTCCATCACAAAGGGAACATAATACTTTTAAGATTAAAAAACACAAAGACAAATCAATGGAAACCTCTATCTTTGGAGTCTGATACAGGCCCACTTTCCATTACCCCCACACCACCAGCATGAGCATCAATCAATGACGTTCCAACAGGTGTCCCTGCTGCCAGACCCAGCTCCTGAAAATTTAAGGTCCCTTCTAAGAAAATTCGAAGTGAAGGTATAGAGTGGAGGTTAATAGTCTCATGAATAATCACCCTCAGAAGCCCACATAAAACACAAGAGCTAATTTTTAAAATAAAAAAAAATTAAATGTTCACTGTGTTAATGGACCTCAAGGGACAGCCACTTGAAATTAATGTGAATTCTTCACTACTAAGTTTCTTGCCTTTGCAGCAGCAGGAGTCACACCAGAACCTAATGGATGGCCTGGAAACGCAACACTTCTTCCTGTTGACATTGTTATAGAATAGTCATTAACTGCAAACAAGAAGAGTACTGCATATAGCTAAGACAATAGTGTGGGGTGGATATAAGAATTATTAACTCATGAAGGTGGTAAATCCTTGCAGTTTGCTTAGATGTTCAGAGAAATTAACAATGAACAAAAACATTTCCTGACATATAATGGCAAAGAAATATCTGGACATGAAAAAAATGTAGAGAACATCAACATCTCCTTAAAATGTTAACGTATTATCTTAAAATATGTGCAACTCATCAAATTAGCAGATTCCAGGATGTTTCACAAATAACACATAAAGGACACTAGAAAATTTTCTTTAAGTGCATGAAGGAATTTTCCATTATTAGGTCCATGCATTTATTCTCCGCAACCAGTCTTCTTCACATTATTTTATCGTCTTATTTGAATAATTACAGATGCTTGCATAAGGATGAACAGATTGTTTAAATAGTCCGAAGTGACCACTTTCATTATGCCCATAAATAGAGCTAGATGGTTAAAATGAAGGTGTGCTTCTGGAGTGCCATGTGAACAGACTCATACCAAGTTAGGACAATTATTTATGATGGTAGTAAGAACAATATCCTTTATGGAGCTGAATGATGTGCAGTCAAGAAGCATCATGCTAATAAATTGAATGCGGTAGAGATGAGGATATTGAGATGGATGAATGGAAATACTAGAAAAGAAAAAAATAGAAATGTGTGCATTTAGGAAAATGTAGGAGTAAGTCCACTGGTAGATAAAATAAGAGAAAATTAAGTGAGATGGTTTGGGCATGTTCAACAAAGGCAGATTGCAGCCCGTTTGAAGGAATGTTCAAATTGAAGGTCCTAGTATAACAAGAGGATGATCCAAAAGAATGAGGATGTAGGTAGTGAAAGAAGACACAAACATACTTTCATTAAGACAAGATGTAGCTATGGACAGAATGGAATGGAGGAACAAGATCTGTCTAGCCAACGCCAAATCTTCTGGGTAAGACTTTGATAATGAAAATGAAAATGAAAGGTGACTTCACACTTTTTAGCTTAAGAAAAGAGAAAAGGACTATGAAAGACGATTCTTTTTTATAAAGAAAAGAAACAAGAAAAAACTCTATATACAGCATGTGATTATGCAATAGCATGATAGTCGCTAGGTCTTTTAACTCTGAACCTATGCTTAAATTATGAACCTAAAAGATTGAAAAGACCCTCGTCAATTAACTAGCAAATGTTTGTGGAGACATTGAGGATTGTTGTGGGTGAAGAACAAATTTAGAAGCAATTATTCAACAAATAAGCAGTCCAAGAATCACTGTTGCTTCATTGACCTGTCTTTAATTGCTTACAAACTTTTTTTCCTTTTTTTGATGGGTAAGCTGGATTTGAACCCATGACCTCAAAGTTGCTTTGCATATGTCAAACCAACTGAGCTATATGTCTAAGCCCTTTAACTGCTTACTGTGGAGGGATAAAATCGTCTCCTATCCGGATTGTCCATTCGCACCATCAATGCGCATCTCGAGGTGGACACGTGGCATCATTTAAAGAGAGTTCTATCTTATTAGGGAAGATTCTAAGTTTAAAAGGATTATTCTCCTTGTTATGTAATTGTTAATTTGGATGAGGGACAATGTGGTCAATTGTAATTAATTAGGGTTAAGACTTTAATTAGGGTTTCTCTATTTAAAGGCCTTAAGGCCATTGTAAAAAAGGGGGGAGAAAGGAGGAGGAAAGATGGAGAGGGGGAGAGGAGGCTATGTGTAAATCTGAGATCTATAGTGAAACGGCTCCCCGAGCCCGTGGACGTAGGCACGTTTGCCGAACCACATAAAAAATCTCTTTGTGTTATTTCTCTTTTTCGTTATTTTTTCTATCATTTCTATGATTTATTGGTGAATAATCTTACTAAAGATTAAATCTTGAGGTCAATCGCAAAATCGACCCCACACTTACAATCTTGTATGCCTTAAATTTCTCACCATGTAGACCACAAGAGAGGACAAAAAAAAAAAGAATATGAAGATCTATAACTGTTACTGATCTGGATGATCACCATGTTGCCCTTTTGGATTGGTTAGAAACCTTGTAAAGCAGTTAAGGTGGAAGGACATATCAACAGACCAGGTTTGACTTTCAACTGAACAACAAAAGATAGCCAATATATTTTATGGAAAGAAGAGAGAATATGATAATATCCAGAGAGAAAACATTTTTAAGGCTATCAAGAAACACAGTATTAGTTGGGTTCTTCAAATCACTAAAGAAATAAACTGCCAGGGAAATGCCTCTGCATCACAATAAGATTACAAACAATTAACAGTTTTGTTGATATCCATTTCTCAATCATTCAAACTGTAACTAAGATGTAAGCATCTGAAGGTAGCATGATACCCATCTACCATGGCATGAAATAGCCTACCAATCTTAGCGTGATGCCCATCTACAAGGTCACCTAACCCGATTTCCTCCCAAAAGTCATCATCCCATCCACAGGCTTCCATATCTCGGGAATCTTTCTCATTGATCTGGTGCATGTGTGCATGACCAAGATATGTCCATTTGCAGACTGTGGTGCACAGACTTCGAGTATCATCTCCTGTAGCTCTAGAAAAATGCATATAAATTAGGAAAAAGTTGCTATGTACGTATGTAGGCGTATATACTTTAACGACTTGACAATATCGATTAACCATCCAGAAGTGAAAATAACCATTATAGAAGGATTCAACGCCATTAGAAACGAGCTAAAGTACAATACCTGTATGACAACCAATCGCTTAAATCCATCCACCTAAATGCCATGGACCAAGTCTCTTGCAAATTTTCTTTTACCCATAAAAGCTGCAAAAACAAGTTGTTTGTCAACCATTATCGTCAAATTGTGGAAAGCAAACATATTAAAAAATAAACTCTCTCTCTCAAAACTCAAACATGTATGAGTGAGTAAATATATTAGGTCCCTCCTGAAATCTTCTTTCGCTCACCTAGCTGCGCCCCCTATGTTGTATGTTCGAAGCAAGAGATCAACAAGTCCAAAAGCAGTAATCCAAAAGGTAGAGAAAGAAAAGGTAGTTAACAGAGGAAGAGAGTCGTAATTTGTCTTTCTTCTCAAGCACAGACCATAAGCCAGGCATGGTGGAACAGGCAAGTTTTAAGGCACAATGGATTCGGCAAATCTATATATGCCCTTAATAGCTTATCAAAACCCTTGTGTCTCAGAGCTAGGTCCCTTTCTTTGGCTTGGTCCTAAAGGTGGGGATTATGTTCTTATTCAAGCTCAAGCGGCTCAGGTCAAGGGTATCAAATCAAAGCTCAAAGCTACTAGTTAAAGACAAAATCTCAGAAGATACACTTGGAGATCAAACTCCTTGCTTTTTAACATAGAGGGTTGGAAAAACAAGTTGAGGAGAAGAAAATGGAATGATAAGACTTCATTCATTTGCTGTCACAACGCCACCAACAAGAGAGGAACATGTATCAAACTCCAAGCCCTTCTAATAAGATGTTGCAAGCTACAAACTATCAAATCTTCGACGAACAATAGTCCTTAAATCCCCTTTGAAGCAAATGCTTTAGATAAGTTAATACCTCATAAGCTACATGCTATAGAAACAGACCTAAGAAGCAGGCGTTAAAATTTGGAGAAAAATGTTTAGGATAGCACAATACTATTAACCACGAGAAAAATCAAACTGGCCAAACAATGTACCTTTGGAGGTTGCATCTCAGGGGACAAAGATCCACCACAATATTGGAGTACTGTTGAATTTCTGGAATTGATCCACTCAGCCTGCTTTACGGCTCTGTGGTCCATCCACACTATAATGTTTCTCCTTGCATCACCAGTCCAGGAAACTGTAACAGGCGATCCATCTGCATCCACTGCAACTGCAACAGAAAAGTTGTCCAAATAATTAGGTTACATACATGCATGCATGCATACATACATACATACATACGTGCATATATATATATATATATATATATACATTACACAGGTCTATGGGATCCACATGAACATCACTAGGGCTGATCTTTAGCGAGGATGATCTAACCCCATAAAAACCAGTTAATTCTGAAACTTCTAACCCTATCAAAAGAGTATTAGCCAATCTGGACCATCTACTTCACCAAAAACATTGAACTAACAGCTGGAAGAGTTAGAAATTTTAAACAGGTCCGATTTTCAAATAGTCTGACTTTTTTTAGGATGATCTCCACTGTGAAGAAATCATCGACACCAAGAATAGACTTCAACTTAGGGCTGGCAATGATCCGAAATATACCTGATGTCCGAACCAGTCCGATCTGATCCGAAAAAACATGAAAAATCAGATTTTCAGATTGGATTCGGATTGAAACCTTAGATCCAAAACAATTTCAGATCGGATCCGAACATATTTTAATAATTATTATTATAAATTTCATATAAACACATAGAGATAAAACATTTTAGTCTTTTTGGTTTCCCTCTATATTTGTTGTTGGGAAGTAGATTTTTTTAAATTTTATATGATTTTAAATTTTTTAAACATTGATGATTTGAAAATAAGGCATGTGTTCGGATCGGATCGGCTTCGGATTAAGGATGAAGTGAAACAGATCGGATTCGGTTCACATATTCATAAATCCATTCGGATCGGATCAGGTACATGTTTAAACAAATCGGATCGGTATTGGAGTGATACTGATCCAGTACCGAATCGATCAGTTGCCAGCCCTACTTCAACTCATCTCCAAGTGGGCCCCACAGAATTTGTAAAAAATCATATACACATTTCCCATAGAGAGAAAGGGAGAATTTGTTTTCCATAGATATAGGAAAGAGAAATTCTCCATAGTCTAGGTTTTTATTACAAATAGTAGCTGAGGTAGGAAGAAACATGTTGACTCTTTAGGGACTTTCAGTACATAAGAAAATCCAGAAGTGAAGTTCTATGTGGAGAGACTGTGTGTGTGTGGCCACACATATGTGATGATGAAGAAAGTAACAGTCAACAAATCAAATGGAAAAGAAAAAGGGTCTGCAATTTGAGTTTATAAGAATGAGAAATCCATGACAGATAACAAACCGAGAGAACAAGTGGCCGCAAATCCCAGACCGCTTACTTCTTTGCCGTCAACATTTGCTAGAGAGCATGCTGCCTTCACTGCCGTACATATTGCATGCCAGATATCTGTTGAAGATTGCTGGTTTACACAGAAGCATTACCGTGGGAATCTGAGTTCCATGTCTTTGATTGATTTGGCTTTATTTAAGGTACATTATATATACACATATACTAGCATGGATTAAGGTATTTTTACATATAATCTCTACGTTATTACATTTGTCCATCATAACAACAAATCAAGTTCCCAAGGGCATTATCAGAAAATTAAACCAGAATAAATACAAAATTCATGTTTAGATAGAAATATCTAATAATGGATATTATTAGAAAGATCTCTGCAACAATTCTCTAATTGGATCCATTTTTATTGTAAGCCAATTTATGGATTAAAAGTTCAGAGTTCTAGAAAAAATTGAGAGGGGGAAAATTCCTCAAAAGGATGCTAATTTGGTTTTTGGAAGAGGAGAAAAAATAATAAGTGCCCTCTCCCTTATCCTAACTAAGGGGAATGCATATCCAATGCATGCTTGCTACATAAGCAATAACATTGCTTATTATTTTTCTATTGACTAATAGAGGTCTCTGAATAATGATATATATATACCAAACAAAATAATAATATTAATTATATATATACATATATTTGATAAAAGCAATACATATTAGTTTTCCATATATCATTGACGATTGTCAAGTTTCCAAGGGTACCATAGAAAATTTTTATAATAATTTCATGTTTAGATAAAAATATTTAATGCGATACTCATTGTGAAAATCTCAAAGAGAGCTTTTTAATGGTACTAACAGACTACTTTGTCTGAAGACCAAATCAACAGTTGGAGGTAAAAACATTTGAAAAATCCAAAAAAGAAAAGAAAACTACTTCCGAAAAGAGAGAGAGAGGAGAAAGGAGGGACACGTGGGAAGACATGACTGGTTCTGACAAAGTAGCTTGGGATTAGTATAAATTTAGGCAGCTTGAAGGATGGTTAAAGTGGTGCCCACATAAAATACAAAATTCTCCTAAATAATGGTATTGTCATGTGTTAATACTAGCGGCAATTGGAAAGTAAAATATTAATCAAGCTAGTGCAACAATCTCATTATATAGTGGTGATAGTAAGAGACAAAATGACCTTTATAAGTACGACAGCAGATATGGTTATGTGAGTAATTTTATAAAATGTTGAAGATCTTTTTGGAAGAAACATTAGAGACTAGAATGACTCATGAAAATTACAATTAGGACAGAGTCTTCCCTTTATATACTAGTGTGTGCATGATTCAACCTTCTTATGTATTCTTATTGATATTTGCTATTATCACAATTTTCCAATGGATAAAGTTTAGGACCAGTATAACTTCCTTTCATGCTCAGTAGCAATTAACAGGAGTAACAAAGTTTAATTATCTGTCACCTCAATACAGTCGCCGTCCTTCCATTTCTGTATCGGGCTACTAGCTGAACCTAGAAGCTTTCCATTCTCATCGAAGAGACCTGAATCAAGCAACCATCAATAAGCAAACTACCTTTAACATAATTCAGTGACAGTGACGCAAAATTATTGGATTGAATGGAAATTTCTTGTAATTGTCAAAGTTTAGATACCATGAAACCCAGTACAACTAAACAGAATTCGATCTCAATATTTTGGGGAGTGGACCAAGTTGACTAACTTTCTCCTCGATCCATATAATTAGTAAAAATGATTTGATTTAATAATACAACCATCAACGGATTGGATGGTGAGTGAGTGCACCCTATTAACAACATACAAAATCAATAAAAATCACAGAGAAATGGAGAAAAACTTGATTTAGTAAACTTATATCAATAAAAAAAAATATTTAGCAACACAAATAAAGAGAAAAGGAGGGGGGTTTCTAGTGAAACACTCCAAACCTCTTCGCTATGGTGAGGCTTTTTTTATTGTGATGAGTACGGTAACATGGCCGATCCATGGTGTACATTTGATGGATGACTGTTTAGTTTGACCAAGTGGATAGTTGCCCTCATCCAAATCATGCCTAAACCCTATCATGTAGTGTATTTTTGTCCTACAAATTGCAGCCATTGAACTTTTTCTATCATAAATAGAAAAAAAGTGCTCCATTGAGATGTTGAAGCAGTAAATGGGCTCCTCAGCAGGAACATGTAAAGAAAAACCACACCACCCAAGAATCCATTTGGACTTATTTCTTGTGGAACTTACTTCATCACATGAAAATAGCAAAAATACCCTCATAACTCCATGTGCATGCATGATGAATACTTTAAGCATGAATACCAAGAAAAAAAAATTATAATGATAAATGGTCTTGCACAGACACATATTTCCAATTCAGTCTCTTATTAATTTGGCCTAATTACGGAATCTATATTGTAGGATTCCTTTCGATAAGAACATACAGTTTCAAAATGACATCATATGTTGACGAGACAAAAAATGAACTCTCTAACAAGAAAAAAAAATTTAATTAAAACAAAACTAACCCAAATGAATTCAAAAATAAATAAATAACTACCTACACAAGAAAAATCTCAAACAACACATATCATCATCATCAAAACCTTATCCCAAAGATTTGGGGTCAGCTAAACAAATCTTCTTCAACTTTTCACCATCTCCATCCACATTCTTTTTGGGTCTTCCTCTCTTTCTCTTTTACAACTAGGCTTACATTCATCCTTCATTTAACATGCCCAATTCTCAAACATGGTTTTAAAACTCGTTTTGACGTCCCGTCTCGTCCATGAACGAGATATCCGATTTATTTGAGTTGTCTCACACGAGATTTTAAAAAATGCCTTAGAATTAGAACAACCCATGTCTTTGAGACAATTTTTCAACTCGTCTCGTTGGTGAACGATACTGAGACAACTCGTAAGAGTCATCTCTGTCTCGGATGAGATTTAAAACCATGTTCCAACCCACCTAAATCAACTTTCTCTTAGTTTATCCCCTATTGAAGAAGCTACCACATTTTCTCAAATGCTTTCACTTACTCTTTCCACTCATCCAACTCAGTGTGCTCATCTAGGTTAAATCCATTTTATTGAGATGATGCTTCTTGACCACCCAACATTCAACTCTATAAAGCATAACTCGTCTTACTGCTGTCTTATAAAATTCTCCTACTTAATTTGATTGGACTCGTATGTCACTTAGTACTCCAAAAGCACATCTCCACTTAAACCATTCATCTCTGACCACATATGAAACATCTTCCTCAATTTCTCCATCCTTTCGTATACTAGACCCGAGATAACGAATGTAAACAACACACACACACACACAAAATCTCAAATAAACTCCAGAAGAATAGCTTCTGTAATAGAACAGTAAGCGAATCATCAAAACCACGAAACACGATCAATTTCTACTGAAACCAACCGAATCGATCCACAGACATCATCAAATCGAATGGAATTGAATCAAATAAGAGCTAATTACATCTATGAATCAAAGAAAATGTGTAATTCTAATCGATCAAAGAAAATGAATCGGTAAGATGTGTTTGAACCTGCTCGAGCGCTGCCCGTACCAACATCTACACCGAGGAAGATCGTACGAGAAGGAGTGGTGCTGGTCATCTCGAGAGCGTTGGATGAGCTTTGGCAGTTGTGGATGGAGGAACGAGAGAGGAGTGGGGTCGCATCGCCTGCAACGCCAGTTGCGGTGGACCATAGCTTTGCACCTCCTGACATGATTGATTTGACCTTTTTGTTTCCTTACTAGTATAAGCTAAGATGATTAGCTATCGACGATGATGATGATGATCGAGGTTGAATTTCCTGCTTTGCGTGTTTTGTCTAAGTACGTCTGGTTATGATCTTAATTGACAGTTTGACACTTGAGAGAGCGAGGAGGGGTGTCCAACTGTCCACCAATATGGATAATGGATATATGGTGGCAAAACTTGTTTTCAAGGTTTTATTGAGGGTAAATTACACTCTTTTATTTTGGCATAATTCCATGTTGATCCCTTAAAATTTTGATAATTGCACTTACCTACACTTTCCCTAGAGGTGTCAATGGGTCGGTTTCCCATTCAATCTCTAAGGAATTTAGAATCATAACCATTATATTTAGTTCGGTACTAGTTCTTGTCAACTCAGGATCTGATTCTAAAATAAATGGAATTGGAAATAAAACTGAAAATGCCAAAAATCACGAGTACCCATCAATTTCGATTCTCAATAATCGAATGAGAAAAAAAGAAATATTATAAAAAATTATTCATTTTAAAATTTTAATATATTATCAATGAAATTATTAACTTAGTTATAATTTATTATACTAAATATACAAATTAATATTTTTTTCAAAAATAAAATTTATCTGAATTAAAAGTAATACATTTTTAGAAGAGTAACTCGTTTTAAGTTACAATTGATATTTTATATGAAAAATTGAAGATTTTTATATAACATGCATTTATTTTTAAATTAAAAAAATACCTTAAATCATCTATATTATTGAAATAAATGATAAAATAAATCAATTATGGGTACCTGCGGGTACCCATTAGATAAAACCTAATTGTTCTGGTTCCTATCGGTTCGATTCCATTTTAGACCCAGTTCTAATTGGTTCCAATAAAAAGGGAAATGAAACTAGAGTTTTCGATTTTTTATTATAAATATTTTTTTTAAAATGATAATTAAATACACCTGATCTAAGCTTTCACAGTCTTGTGTATGAGCCCATTTTTCCACAAGGATTAGGGGTGTCAATGGGTACCCATTTAACCAAACCAGAATCGAAATTGAAAACCTCGGTTCTAGTTCCCTTTTTATTGGAACCGATTAAAGTCGGATCTAAAATGGAACCGAACCAATAAGAACTGGAACCATTAGGTTTTATCCAAATGGATACCTCGTGGGTACCTGGTATCGATTTATTTTGTCATTTCTTTTCTTACTATAAATGATTAAAGGTAATTTTTATTTCGAAATAAATGCATATTATAAAAAAAATTATTCACTTTTTCATATAAATTATTGATCTTACAATGAATTCTCTTCTAATTTTTTTTTCTTTTAAGTTCAAAGTAAAAAATTTTGTTGATAATATATTAATATTTAAAAGATTTATTTTTTATAATGATTTGAATTTTTTTTTTCCTTACTCAATTCTCGAGAATCGAAATCAATGGGTACCTGCAATTTTTTGTTGTTCCGATTCCAATTCCATTTATTTTGGAATCGGAACTAAATTAAATATAATGGTTATGGTTCTAAATTCCTTAGAAACCGAATCGAAACCGACTCATTTACAACCCTAACACATATAATTTTATTTATAAAAAATAATAAGAATTAAAAAATGGTAACATGGTCTGCTAGAGTGACCCCAACGAGGAACACCTTGATGTAGTAGTTTGCACATGTCCATAGATGCGTTTTACACAAGACATTGGAAAAGAGGACATTTTAATCATAGATTGAAGATTGAAAAATCAAGGTTGGTTGGTCATAGATTGTCGATGAAGACATTTTAGATCATTTGATATTAGTCTGCTGATATAAGATACATCAAATCTATATACTAAAATACAACGGTTGTATTCCTCCATTGTTCTCAATTTTACATGTATCCCACTAAATAATTGTAACTTTATTCCTCCCCCTTCCCAACAAAAAAAAAAAAAAATCTCCAAGAATACCACTTCAACTTTAGTGTCTTTTTTTCTTCTACTATTTCCAAAAAATACCCCCTTTAACTTTTGTATTCATTTCCCCTTTTTTCAACGATATCCTTCTAACTTTGTTGTTTTCACTCTTTTACGTTTTTTTTTTTCAATATAACCCCTATGACTTTAATTTTTTTTCTCTTTTACCCCTTCAACCTTAAAGAGGATGATCCCTCTTTATCCCCCACATAAAAGAGGGGATGAGATTTAATATCTCGACCAACTCCAAAACAATTTCTGTACTTTATTTTCATTAATCTTCTCATTATTTTCAAAAATACTATGTAACCTTCATTGCATTTCCTGTATTACCCCCCTTTCAAAAAATACCCCATACAACTTTATATGATACTTTCATCTTCTCTATTTTTTAATAACACTCTTCTAATTTTATTGTATTTTCTTTCTTACCCTTTAACCTTAAAGAAGGTGTATATGTCATAGACACGGGTAAACTCTAGTATCCACTCAAACATGAAGGAATATGTCTAAATCACAACCAATTAACATATGGAGCTGGATCTATGAACCTAAAATATTTATTATTATAATGAGAGAAGGCGGGTTAGAAGTGATTCGGACACCAACATTTGGAATCCCACAAATGCCCTCACATTTACATGTAAAAACAATCACATAATTTTTCTCAAAATCCAATGAAAGTACAATTTCACAATCCTATAATCAAATTAGTTGAATTTTTAAAATTACTAAAAACATCCCTTATCATGTTATCATCAAAATAACTTTTATTAATATTTTAAATACTAAAATACCCTTACAATACATGTGTATTTCCTCATGCCACTCACTTACATAACTTGAAAAAAAAAAAAAAAAAAAACTCATTAAACTTGGATATATGTACTATCAAAGAATAAACATTCAAATTAAAAACATTTTATCTTCATTATAGGCATATGCATTTTAGCTTATATAGCACGATCAAATAGAAAACATTTGAAAATTATGGTTACTAGAGTTTGTTAGTATATACTAGCATAGGCATCATTTTTTGAGTTAAAAGGGTAGAATAAGACAAGCAATAAAATTGGAAGGTATTATTGAAAAAGAGAGAGATGTAAAATATAATATATAAACTATAAAGTCGAACATATATTATTGAAACGGAGAGTAGAAAAAGAAAAACAATAATGTTAGAGGTGTATTATTTAAAACCAGAGTCAATAAGTTAAAATTTAGAGTCCCGATAATATGACTCGCCATGTGGCATACTCAAATGACTCGTAAACAAGTTCAAGTACCATAAATCTGTATGTCTCGAGATACATGATTCCTTCAAGATACACTTTTTTAAATGGGGAAGTGCAATCGTATATCCAAGGCATACAGATCTATAGTACCCGAACTTGTCACGTCATGGAGTCATTTGAACATGTCACATGACGAGTCATATTATCACGGCTCTAAAACATATGATCAGCACGTGTGAGATTGAATCTGAACCCCTTTTTACATGAGGATAAAGATTGAGAAAACAAATTTCGTGTTTTATTACATACATATAAAAGTATGGGAGGAAGTGGAAGACAACTGGGAAAAGAGTTAAATTATGAAAGAAAAAAAGGGCAAATATAGGAATGTTGATGGGAAACTTTTAGCATTCCATCACACAAAAGTGTTGCACGCTTTAAAAATGTTGTTGGTGTTGGATTTTAGCTTATTTTTAAAATTTACAATACGTCACTTCTCCCCACTCTTAAAAAATCTTTTCAGCATCAGTTTTTTATATCTTACAGAAGTTAGTATTCACATTTGGCTTCTAGCTTTTATTTGGAAGTGATCATTGATAGTTAATCGTTCATCTATTTTACCAAATAATCAATGTTTAATGATAAGGGATCATCGATCTGATTTTTTAATTTTTATTTAGAAAAATAAAATATATAATCATTATTTTACCAAATGATCATCTATCATTTTAATCAAATTTTGGGTGTTGGACTTATTAATTAAGTTAGAGATTCGTCTTGTCCTTCTGCTATCCCAACCAATGCCCTAAAGTTGGATTTAATAATGCAATAACAAATAAATGAAAAGACATACATTATTTTATTAATTAGTACGATGTCGTAGTTATCTAAAAGTTAGACCCCATGTACTTCTCAATAAAATAGGAAAACAAAAGTTTGTTCAAAGAAAGACTTAGCAAAGTTTGATACATCATCTCCTACAAAAGGCTTCAGAGTCTAAATGATTAGTGACATTCATTTCTCACCCATTGGTGAACATAGACACAAAAATTAAAAAATATATATATATTTGTGATATAGTGTTCATTATCTGATAATCTGTTTGGCCATCTATGTTCCATTCATATATTTCATTTCCATTATAATGTTTTGTAGGGTTTATTTTTTCTTCAAATTGGAAATCAACAGGTGTTGGCCTCCTATAATAATTTTTGTTTTTATTATAATAAGTTGGTCTGGAATAGGAAGTTCTAGGGTTTTTGTATCTCTTTAATTTATTTATTTGAATGGGTTCTTCATTCTCGTTGCTAAATTGTGGGGACTCAGATTCTGAAGAATTATCATCATTTTGTGAAGGAGTTTCTGAAATATTGTTTTTATTTTCTGTTAGAACATTTATTTTTAAATTTCCTTGGATTCTTTTTGTTATTTCATCAATAAAGGAGGCAGAATTGTCAATTGGTGTTAAGCCCTCTTGCAGGTGAAATGGATTTTTTATTTTTGTAGACTTTTCTGGGGTTTTGTTTAATATTTTGGATGTTTGTCCTAAAAGTGTTGGTCTTAGTTTTTTATTATCGTTATTATTAATATTTTCGAAGTATTGACCCAATTGATTAAGATATGTATTTGTATAATTATTTTGTTCTATTATGTGAGATAAGTCTTTTTGAGTACTTTGATTTTCTTTTTGAAATTGAGCTTCTGATTTTAGGGGGGTCGCAACAGATCCCATAGTCTTTATAGACCTGAATGGAGGAAATATTGATTGTATTTTTTCGTTTTTTAAGGTTTCCCAAGTTTGTTATCATTTTGAGTTTTTAGCCATAGAAATAAGGGAATATGGGTTCGTTTTTTATTCATTTCTTCGAACCATTTTTCTTTAATAATTTTTTGTTCTGTTTTTGAGAAGTTTTTAAAAAACCATTTATTTAAAGGATTTTTCATTATTTGTTCTTTTAATAACTCTTTATTTATCATAAAGTTATCTTTTATAGTTATCATATTTATTTGTCTTGGAGGACTTCCAAAGTCTGATTCTGTTGGGTTGTAATCAGGTTCTGTTGGTTCCTTTTGTTTAGTATATATTGGGTATGATATATGAGTAGGAACAGTGTTATATGTTTTATTGGTAGCTTGATCAAATGATTGGCGCGAAGAACTGGTAGAAGGTCTAGAAATCATGTAGTTCTTTTGACAGATATTTTCAAAGTTTATTTCTATAGTTCCATCAGGATGTTCTGTTATGCTTTCTATTTGATCTTCTTCTTTAGGGGTTGGCTCTTATGCTTCTTCAATCTTCCAAGAGCTGTTTAGATCTATACTATCCCATTGTATTTGTTTTGGTGTTATTACTGTGTTTCTAAAATTTGTTAGAAATAGAGTTGTTAATCCTTTTGTCTGACTTTGATAGGCAACATTTGGTATTAATGACATCATTGATTTATAATAGATTTTATAAATTATAGAAATATTTTCAGAGTTTGGCATATTGAATCCTTTTGTTTGTACTCCTAAAGTTAATGATTTGGTTATGGTTGGGTCTGTCAGAGAGACAGAAAAGTTTGGGAAACAGTTGAAGAAAACTGGTCCCTCATTCAAAGGGGCTTGGATCATACCTATTAGTTGATCATAAAATTTGAGGTGTCTTCTATCTCTAACATGGGCCAAGGTAGATGTGTTAAGACCTGTCCTAGTTAAAGGAACAATGGCAACTTGTATTAGGCCAAAATGAATATAATTATACTTTTTGTTTTGAAGTTTTTCTAGTAAATTAGAGGGTAATAATGATATATTTTCAACTTTTGTAGATATTGGTAATGATTGTTCTATAGTATTTATGATATAATCATTTTTTATTTTTGATTTATCTTTATAAATTTCTTTTGTTGGAACTTTTGGAATCGTCCAATTTTTTATTGACTGTTCTATGTTCTCATATGAAATTTCATCATTTTGTTTAATTGACATAGATTTTATATTCTCAGATTGAGAGGAAGTACTACCTATATGTAGTTTTTTCTTAAAAGGTTTCAAAATTATTTCCATTATCAACTATGATCAAAGATTTTAAATACTCTATTTTTAGTGGCTAGTCAATGATTTATTACTCGAAAACAAAACACAAATCACGAGATTTACTACCTGACCAGGAAGTCTCGAACCTAAAAATTTTTTCTTTAAAATATTTGAGATAGATAGAAATATGGAATAATTCTGAACTTAAAATAAAACAAGAATAAAAGAAGATAGTAGAATATAATACCTCGTTTGAAAATTACAAATACTTTTGATAGACTCTTTAGTACTTGGCTCTGATACCACTTTTGAGGATCTTGGTCTCTTTAGAGGTTTTTGAAAAATAAAAAATTTGGTCAAAGATTTTATCGGGAATGATGGTCGGATATTGATGGTCAGAGAAGTCGGAGGTTGGTCGGAGATTTGATGATGGGTCTGAGAAGTCGGAGGTTGGTCGGAGATTGGTCGGAAATTGGTCGGAAATGATGGTCGGAGATTTGATGATTTTTTTCCTCCTTCTCGAAGAAGAAGAGGTTCTTATATAGACCCTTTCTGAGTACTCTCAAAGGGATAAGATTTGAGCCCAATTATTGACAGACGCACTGACCCAAAATTAAAAATTACAGACAGCATAATTAAAGATAAAGAGAGCACTGACCATATACAGACAAAGGACTTTAAGTGCATGCGCAATATAACACTATACAGACAAAGGACTTTTTAGAGCATGCGCACCGACATATCATAATTAGAGAATATTGACACGAGCACTATAGTAGTTACAATTATTGCTTCTGCTTTTGACTTGTTGACTTCTTCTTTTGCTGGAGGTACCTGTTCTTCACGTAGTGTACCTGCATTATATATTTTGACTTTTGTACGTATTTAAAATGAAAACTGCTCAGCATCTTCGTCATCGTCGTTTTCAAAGGGACTATTTGAAGAAGAGGATTTGGCAATAATAGATCCACGGCTGGACATTGTATCTTTGAGGTTTTTGAGTTCTTTGGAGATCTTTTGCATTTGTTCAATGGCTGTCAAGAAATCTTGAGCATAGACTTTTGCTGGGGATGTCGTAGGAGTCGCAGTAGATGAGGCAGCAACTTTGGCATAAGTTTTTGATGATTTTGGTAAATTTGGAAAGTTCGATGGAGAAAACTTTAACGGTGAGTTTCTCACTGAGGAAGATTCAGCAACTTTTGTCTGATCAAATTTATCCCACCATTTGACATAGGTATTTTTGAAAAAAGTGGGAAAGCTATCTAGAATTTCTTTTGAATGGTTCCATCTAAGAATCCATGGATATTTGGTGTGGGCAAAGAACAACATATTTTGATAATTTAAATCTTCGATTTTGAATTTATTATTATTAATAAATTCTTCAAAGAGGGTAATTTGCTCAAAGGGTAGAATTTCAGAAGTTGAGCCATAAATTTGCCACCATTGGGTAAAGAACCAATAAGGGATTTGCTTATTGAAAATTTGACAAAATTGAATGAACCAGGAATGAGAACCTTTTGTATTTTGAATGAGTAAAACATATTCCCAAGCGTTTTGATAGTCCCAATAGGTGAAAGGAATTTGTTGGTTAGAAGGGGATTTGACATATTTAGAAGTCCAAAAGGAACTTCCCCATTCTTGTTCAGGAATTATTTTTTGAATTTTTATTTTTGAATAGGCTATTTGGCCATTTGGATCGAGATTGTGAGATACAATTGCGCTTTGTGTTTGAGAAAGAATGGCTTCGTAGAATTTTGAAGATAGGTTAGGTTGTTTGGGATTAAATAAATGATTTGCAGGAAACAATTGTTTTTGGATTTGAAGTATAGAAAAAGATTCATATTGCTTTTGAGATAGAGAAAATAAGGCTTGACTCATTTTATGGAGATATTCAGACTTTGGAGATATTGAGGAGAATTTTGAAGGCGAAATCTCAATGGGTATCTTATATTTTCCTTTGGTCTTTTGATGACTTTTGGAAGTGCTCATTGTTGTGGCTTTTGAAGAAATTCTCTGGTTAAAAAATCAGGAAGGCAGTTTTGAGAACCAGGGATAAATTCAATATCAAATTAAAAAATTGAAAGTAAAGCTTGCCATCTGGCAAAAACCTGTTTTAAAGCAAGATTTTTAACATTTTTTTCTAAAACTTCTTTGGCAGATTTACAATCGATTTTTAACAAAAACTTTTGATTTAATATGTCACTTTGAAATTTCAAAACTGTTAGAACAATAGCTAATATTTCCTTTTTTATTGTAGAGTAGTTTTGTTGACAGGGATTCCAAATTCCTGTAGTATACCTCACTATTTGTTCTTCCTTTTCTGTTTTTTGTAGCAATATTCCTCCATATCCTATTTCTGATGCATCTGTTTGAATTATTTTTGGTAAATTAGGATTATGAATATGTAGACAAGGCAATACCTTAACAGTTTGTTTTATCTTTTGAACTGCAAGAGTATGATCTTTAGTCCAAATCTTTTTAGGATTATTTTTCTTTGGGGTTTTTAGAAAGTCAAAAAGAATTTTGCGTTCAGGTTTTAGGTTTTTAATGAAATTTAAAACATAATTGAGGCATCCTAGGAACCTTTGTAATTGTTTTTTATCAGATATTTCATCTGGGAATTTATCAGCAAATTGAATGACACGATTTACTGGGGTATAAGTTTTATTTTCTAAGGAGAATCCTAAGAATTGGATTTTTGTTTGGAAAAGTTTAATTTTTCTTTGAGAAAGTACTAAACCATTTTGTATGATTGTCTTTTTAAATATATACAGATGTTTCCAATGAGAGTCTATATTTTGAGAAAATATTAAAATATCATCTATATAGACCAATATGAATTTTGAATAGGTTGCGAATATATCGTTCATCATATTTTGAAATTCGCTGGGAGCGTTTTTTAGTCCAAAGGGCATGACGTTCCATTCGTAATGTCCAAAAGGAACAGTGAATGCTGTTTTATATCTATCTTCATTTTTTATTTGTATTTGCCAGAATCCTGATTTCAGGTCAAATTTTGAATAGATATTGGCTTCAATCAAGCGATCAATAAGGTCTTGTTTATTAGGTACTGAATATCTTATTGATTGTAATACTTTGTTAAGGGGCTTGTAGTTTATTACAAGTCTAGGGGCTCCTCTTTCTAATTCTGCTGCGTTTTCAACATAGAAGGCAGCGCAGCTCCATGGTGACTTTGATTTCCTTATTAGCTTTTTGTCAAGCAAATCTTGTATTTCTTTTTTGCATAATTCCAGAAATCGAGAGTTCATTTGAACAGGTTTAGCTTTTGTGGGAATATCATTTTCTTTGAAATTTGGGACATAAGGTAGGTTTACTAGGTGAGTTTTTCTGTACCAGAAGGCATTGGGTATTTCAGAACAACAATTCTTTATCAAGGTTTGTTCAAAATGTTTTAGTTTGGTTTGTAATTTGTTGTTAGAGATATCTTGTTTTATCTTTTGAAATTCATTTTCTTGATTTATTAGATTGAGTTGTTTTTCTTTAGATTTAATTAGATTTATTAATACGTCAACTTGGCCGTATGTAGGGGGTGTTATAAAGTCGAAGAGTAATTCTGTATTTTCTATTTTGCAAAGGATTCCTTCTTGGGTCATTATAAATGGCTGTATTTGATTTAAAAAGGGGTTTCCTAGTATAGCTTCTTGTTGTAGATTTGGAACTATTAGAAAAGGGACTGGGATACACGTTTTATTTTTACAAATATAAGAATCTGTGATTTTATATTTAATATTCATTTATTTTCCATTAGCGGTAATTAAAGAAGTATTGGTGGGTTCGCAAAAGGATATAAGAATTATTCCTTCTTGTATGCAATTGAGGTCTGCACCCGAGTCTATTAAAGCTACGAACCTTTTTGAAAATTTTTTATTTTTTATTGTTATGACAGTATACCACTTCTGATATTTGTAATGGGTAATTGTGTTGAGGAAATCATTTGTTTGTATTTCTGAGTCTAATATTTCAGTGTTAGATAATTTTTCAGGTTCTATTTGAATGTTTGAAGATACCTGTAATTCAGATATTTCTTCTTTTAAGAAGCTAATTTCTTCTTTTAGTTGATTAATTTGATGTTGTAAGTCGGATAATGTAATATTAGAAGTAGATTCTTTTGGTCCAATTTTATTTACTCTAGAATAGATGTCTTTTAACGAGTATGCTTGAAATGAGGTAGGGTTATTCTGTTTTGTGCCTTTTTCTTTTGAGTCTTGATTTTTTATATTTTCCATGATTTGAATCAAGTGTTGAGTTCTTTGTGTTTGATTAGGAATTTCATCCAGTATTTTTAACATTAATTTTTCATTTTCTGTTAAAACATTAATTTGAAGCATGTTTATAGAGGATGAACTTGAAGAGACCGTATCTAGATGCCATGGACACTTACAGTCATCTTCTGTGGATGATGAGGTTTTTTCATCTTCTGAGGAAGACGTGGGTATTTTTATTTCACTAACTTTTCTCTTAAAATTTTTTAAATGACACTTATTAGCTTTGTGACCAGGTTTTCCACATTTATAACAGATAATGGGTTTGGTGTCAACATTTTTCTCTGTTTTTTCTCTCATTTTTCTCTCATTTTTGAGAATTTTTTATAGAAGGTTGGGGTATATTTTGTTAAGCTTTTCTTAAATCGAGTGGATTTTAGGGGTTTTCTGCTAGTTTTTTGTGATGGGGCTCTAAACATTTCTTTTCCAAATTGGTAGCAGAAATCTCCTAATTCTCTGCGGGACTTTTGTTTTTCTATTTGTTTCTTGAGTTTGAGTTCTGAACATAACTTGAGTCCAATCATATTGACTCTTTGAATCAACATTCCAAATGAATATAATCTATAGTCTATGGTGTCTGTATCATTGTTTTTTAGACTTTTTCGAACTTTTTCTGCGAATAATTTGGGTAATCCAGATATAAATTTTTCTTTCCAGAATACATCATCGCAACCGGAATTTAGAGAATATAGTTTAGATAAATAAACATCTTTATACCATCTAAAGTCTGTTAAGGTTGGGCATTTTAGACTCATTAATATTTCTCTATCCTTTTGACCCATTTCGTCTATTCTACCATTAAAATGTAAAAATATGGTAGATATTAGGGTTAAAAATCCATCAGGTTGTGGTTTTCCTTTGTCATCTAATTCTGGCTCTCCATTTTCATTGAGTTTTACATGTTTTATTATTTCATCTCACCCATTGGTGAACATAGACACAAAAATTAAAAAATATATATATAAAAAAAAAAATCTTAAAAGATTCATAATTATTTATTTTGGCTGTTTCTTTGAGAGCTTAAAACCCAATAAAGGAAGTGTTCCTCCATGTTTTGGTGAATAGTTGACTCTCAATTTAAAAAAAAAGTCACAAAAAATAATCTACGATGGATATTAAAAAACTTAAAAGTGATGGAGTTTTGGGGGGCAAATTAAGGGTTTCTTGATTAGAAGTTGAAGATGAAGTACTTAAAAACGGATCACCATGTCATTAATTTGAAATAAGAGCATCTCAAGTGTTTTCCAAAACATGGAGGGAAATGTCTAAATCTATGTTATCGTAGTTGTTCTTACCATACCAAATCATAAAAAATAATTTGCTCGTCACCTAGATTGTGATTAGCGTTAATTAAATCTGTCGACCCTTAAGAGTTGGATTTTATCTAGAGAGTGGCGAACTTGGATTTAAATCAAATGAACCAGGAAAGAGCAGCTCTAATGCATCTTGTAAAAGCTCTTCCATTTATCTCAAAATTGTCGGTTTGGAGTGCATATTCCATTGGAGGGGTCTCCAATGTAGTCTTCCAAAACCTGCTCCATTTTTTAATTTTTGGCTTTCAAACGTCAAAATGGAAGAGTCACAAAGTTGTTCCATTTTTGTTTGACTTCAAAATTTATCAAATTGTTGTGTAGGGTTTTTAACCTATGCAGAATAACTCTATGACCATTATACCTCTTCCTTCAAATAAATCCTAAAATTTGTTAGATTTCATTCTCAATTGCTCAGAGATAAACTCATTTCTTCACAATAGTGCATCTTGGAAGGAGATTTTTATTTGAAGTTTGATCTTTTTAGTCTAGCTTCATCCTCAAATTCGGATCTCTGTTCTTGATCTTCTGAAAACTGCAATAAGGATTAAAGAGAGAAGAAGGTGAGTCATTTGTAATGATTTGAGTTGATTCATTGGAAATTATTTTACAAATTGTCATTTAAGTTTATAGTTTTTTTTTTGTTCGATAAATGCGTATCAATTGATTAAGAAAATTTTGAAGCTTTCATGCACATGGGAAACTTTGAAGATTGATGTATGTTATATGTTTGATGAATTGCCTAAACTATAATACTTATGAAAATTCCATTTATCAAGTTGCGCAAATGTTAGGTTAGTAGCTTTTAGGCTATCGAATTTGATGATTTTTATTTCTATTGAATAATTTTTTTTAAAAATATTTATGAATCATCATATTGGAAGACATGATTGATGTGCAAATACCTTGAACATCCAAAATACTCATATATTCTATTATGGAAGAACAAAATGGAATTTTCCCTTGGAGTTACTCTAACATCGATCTAAATCGCCCATTTTTAATAAGTATATTGGTACTATTTGAGAGGCGGTGTATCAAAATTTTGCTATTTCTTTAATATAACAAACTTTTTCTTACCTTCAATTAAAATATGCGAAAAAGTTGGGAGTTAGGACATAATCAGCATTAAAACGAAAAGCAAGGGTATCATGGTCACGTAGCGAAACGCATTAAAAGTTCAAAGTCGTCAAAACGGACGGCTAAGATTACACTATCATAGACTTGGGGCGACGACCAAGAGAAAAAGATCTGCACCGCCGAAGCCGTCAGAGTACACTCGGATATAAGTGTCAGAGAAATTTTGAGGACCAAATACTCTCGCTTGTTTACGATTGCGTCTTCGAGTTCTCTCCTTCGCTGAATTTTCTCAGAGTTCTCTTGAGCTTCTCAGGTCCGTCTCTTTCTGTGTTTGATTTTATACATTTTTTCTACTGTACATAATGAAATTTTACCTGAATCTGTAAGTGTTTTTGTAGATCGGAGAAGAATTTGAGTGATTAAAGTTAGGGATTTTGGTTTTGATGTGGTTTTTTGGTGAAAAATTGTTGATTTTGTTGGGTATTTGTTTCAGATCTGTTGATCTAGGGGTTGTATTGGGGGATTTGTTCAAAAAGTTCTAATGCAGAGGCAAACTAGGTCTATGGAGAGATCGAACACTATGACAAGGGAGAAGCGAGGATTGGATCCGAGTGAGGGAGAAGAAGGACAGCCGGAGAGGAAGCGACCGGCCCTCGCAAGGTAAATTTTGTTGTGTGTGTATTTAGTTTCATGTTTGTTATTTTGGTTTTATCCGAAATTTAATCGTTTTTGTTTGATTACCTGTCCGCTAAAAGAGGAACTTTTGTATAAAAGAGAAGGAAAGGGTCTGTTTTATCACCATTTTTATGTTATAAAAGTTTAAAATAGAGATCAAACAGGCTATAAAACTAAAGCGTGCAAATCACAAGCAAACATACCTCTAGTTGAATCAGGATGATTCTTTTGATAATGCACTTTTTAGAAGAATTCTTTAATTTCGGCATTAAAAAAGGAGAAAAAAAATATATGGGTAGTTTTTTTTTGTAATTTTAAGGTTGGGTCTAAACATGTTCAGAGATGAGTTTAACCGAGATAAATAAGTGGGAAAACTAGGAAAATATTAAATCGGATATGAAATTACGAACAAATTTGGGAAAATATTGGAGTAGCCTGAATAGGTGATAACATTAAGGTGTGTTGACGGACATGTAGATCATGGATATGAGGGTCAATGCCAACACTACTGAGAAGGAATGTCAAATTGGATTTGTTATATCAAAATGAGAGCAATTTCTTTTTAAACTAATAAATAAGCAAAGGCAGCTTATGATAAAAATGAAGAAGAAAGAACTCATTGTTAGGGAGTTTGGCGGACCTGAATTTTGACTTTGGTAATTTTTCTTTAAGATGGCTTCTGCGAAAATGGTTTTTGGGAGAATCAATTCTGGACCCAGAACTAGCTGACCCCAAATCTGGGGATTGTTAGGCTTTGATGCTGACAATAATGTTAATCGAAGGTGCAATCATGCTAAGTTGTTAAAATCTGTGAATGTTGATACCATGACCGGGTTCAAATCCTGCTTCACCCACTAATTACTAACCATTAACACGCTTGTTTATTAAAAAAATGATGATTATTCTGGGCTCAGAATCTTCTTTTTTTTTTGTTGTTGTTGTCTAGAATTGGTTCCAAATGGGGCCTTAATTTTTTGTAATATAGTTCTTAACAAAATTTCTGAAGTCGGGTTATTTTTGCCGATTCATTTTCATGTATTCTTATTTTAGGAAACTTGAGTTTGGACTTAAAAGTATTCATGCTCTATAGTTACCTCTTAAGAAGGCTTTTGGTTCTGTTGGCTTGGGCATGTTCTTTTTTCGTTGGATGCTTTATTGGTTATGACCTTTATCTATTCTGTTTGAGTCATATTTATTGACATATACCATGCAGTGTAATTGTGGAGGCTCTCAAGGTGGATAGTCTTCAAAAACTTTGCTCATCATTGGAGCCTATTCTTCGCAGAGTTGTAAGATAAACCACCTCTTATACAGTGATTATTCAAGTTTTCTTTACTTCTTTTTTTTTTTAATGGTTACGTGACATTTTTGGAAAGTACCATTTCCTTTAGTAATATTAAGGTGTTTTTGTGAACTATGCAGACTGTAACTATGATGCCAACCGAATACTTTGATCCCTCCTTTATTTATAATGTTTATGTAAAAAGTATAATATACAATTACAATCTTGTCGTTTAATCAACATATTATGCATTACTCGAATCACAGATATGAACTTTTTGTAACATTAGAAATGGACCACCTAATCTTTGGAAACTTTACAGTTCCTTTTCCTTATTGTCACTTTTCTTTGCTTCTAACTCGATGTATATTTTCCCTCTTTCTATACAAAGAATACATTTTTGATTGCTTATGCCTTCAAATTTGCATATGGTGGCCTCTATCAGGTGGCTCCGTGAATTGGTGCCCCTGTGTCTCTTTGAGTTTTGCGAGTCCCTTCTTAAATCCCAGTTTTATGAGTTGTGTGCTATTCTGGGTGAGTAAAATTTACCGATGTAAAATTTCGTGGTGCCGGCAAAGGGTGAGACATCTTCGGACCTTGATTTTAGGAGAAATTTTAATGACTTGTAGGTTGATTCTTTAGCTAGTCTCAGCAGTCTTAGATTTGATACCCCAATCTGTTCTTCAAATGAGAATGTTTGGGCATGGAGTAAAGAGCTGCAATGTAATTTTCCAGTCATGCGCTTCTTTCAATCGCAGTCAAATTCTCGAACCTCTTTCCCTACATCCTTCATCTTGGTTTGAGTTCCCTCTAAGGTGGTCTTTTTCATTTGGTTTGCTGCATTTAATAAGATTCTGATTGTGCATTATTTATCTCTCATCTGTTAATCATATTTTAGTTAATCGCAATTTAGTTCGAATTATTTGGTCATACGTTTTGTGTCGTATGGGTATTCACCAAATCAATGCTTTATCTTCCCAAGTTGGATTTCTTCTCCTTTTAGATCACATTAGAGAATTTTGTGGAGTTTTCTTTCTCTTGCAATTTTTTGGAGCATCTAGAAGTAGAGGAACATATATATATATATATATATATATACGAAGGAAAGAGCGTGGTGGATACAGAATCATCACCTTATTAGTTGTCTTATTTTTTGGGATAAGTTTGTTTGAAGAATATAGGTTTTTATTTTTTGAGGACTTCATTTTCATATGAGAATCAGTAAGTAGTGACGAGATGAAGGAAGGTGTTTGTTTGCTTTATTCTATTTTTATTTATTTATTTTTTATGTGTATAGTTGTTTTCTTCTACTTTTTCACTTGACTTATTGCTCTTCTGATTTGATATTTATTAAAAAAAGTTTTCTTTCATTTAGTTGTCTAGTTGGTGCAATGAATTTGTGCTTAGTGTATTTCCTATTTAATTTTTGTTTTCATTGAATGCACAACAGGTTAGTGAAGAAGTTGAGCGAGCTCTTGCAAAGTTAGGCCCTGCTAAGGTTATTGGAAGGTATGTGACTGCCATGTCACTTTCAGAAGACAAACATCACCAATAGATTCCAAGTTTTTTTCTCACTTGCCTCTTACAAAGAGTGTAGTAGCACATTTTATGAAACATATATTATGACATTTGCTTTTAATAATATTCTATTCTGAAGGAAATCTTTTCACGGGATTTTGTTTCTAGCTGAGTGATTGTCATTATTAGCAGAGATTACAATCAAATATTCGTCGACCATACTCAGGATATTAATTTCAGGAACCTTCTATCCTAAGTGCTGCTCGTGTTCCCTCACCCTCTTTGAAATCTCTCCAGTCCCCATGCTTGCTTCTGCTTCCTAAATAACACATCTAATGGGGTTTGGAACAATCGGTTCACTGCTCCCACACCTGAGCTGTGCTTCATGCAACCAAACCCAGGATCAGGTTTTCCATGAGAATTAGGCTTGTTAAATTTCTTTTTATAACAGCCTCTTTGTTTAGCGCTCAAGCAACCTCAAATGCAGCAGCAATATATTGTTGAGTACCTTTAAGATGTCACAAGCAAACATTGGACAAACAATTACAGCCCTTCTTAAGTAGTGGATATGCACAAACAATTACAAAAACCTTGATTCTGCAACCGTGGGCAACTCCAATGAGAAAATTGGTTTTTTCCGGTCCTTTTTTGTAATTGACTTTAATTCAGCAATCATTCACCAATTAAATACCATAAATCAGTTTCTGAAAATTACTACATTCATTAATGTATTGTTTCCATTTAGTATTCTCTCTGAAAGAAAAAGGAAATGCCGCTGCATTCCATATTTTTTAACAATGTGTCTGATAGCCTATAAAGCAGACAGCATTATATACATGAAATATAACAAAAAATAGTCTGCTTTGATCACATGCATCTGGTGAAGAGATTTTTTTTTCTTGCATGATTTTGAATAGGAGATAGCTTGTTTGCCTTGGGATAATCATCTCCTAACCAGGTTGTTGATCATTTTTTAAATGTGATAAATTGAGTTAAATAATGATAGGACAAGGACAGGTTCTCCCAACAATACACAAATTCACTAAAACCCTTGAGCATGCAGCTAAAAAGAATAAAATAGAAAATGATTAGCCAACTTATTGGAATGAGTTCCTCCCAACAAAACATGAATTCGTCTTCATCGATCTTTAGCTTTATTGCCTTGCCCTTGTCTTTCCTACTCTTGCTGGTTTCCTTGCTTAAATCCTATAAAATTCTGGTTCTGCATCCCACGCTCAAATGGTTTCTACCAACTCATGCTAGTAGCAGGTCTTCCCCGAAAAGGATTGAAGGGCCTGATGGAAGAAACTTGCAGCTGCACTTCAAGTCTAGGTTGTCCCTTCCCCTCTTTACTGGAGGGAAAGTAGAAGGGGAGCAGGGTGCCGCAATCCACGTTGTTGTGCTTGATGCAAACACAGGTCATGTCATAACGTCAGGACCAGAGTCCTCTGTGAAACTGGATGTTATTGTGCTTGAAGGTGACTTCAACAATGAAGATGATGAAGGCTGGACCCAAGAGGACTTTGAAAGCCATGTTGTCAAAGAGCGTGAAGGAAAGAGACCACTTCTGACCGGTGATTTGCAAGTTACACTCAAGGAAGGTGTGGGGACTTTAGGGGAGCTCACATTTACTGACAACTCAAGCTGGATACGAAGCAGGAAGTTCAGGCTTGGGCTAAAAGTTGCTTCAGGCTACTGTGAAGGCATTCGTATTCGGGAGGCAAAAACCGATGCCTTCACTGTGAAGGATCACAGAGGAGAACGTAGGTCACACTTTTCTGTGTCAATGTTTGATTTCTTCTGTTGTGTCCAAATTTTGATTGAATCTTACATTTTTCACTTGTTCTTTGCAGTATACAAGAAACATTACCCACCTGCATTATATGACGAGGTATGGAGATTGGAGAAGATCGGTAAGGATGGGTCCTTTCACAAAAGGTTAAATGTGGCCGGGATACACACTGTTGAAGATTTTCTCCGGCTTGTAGTTAGAGATTCACAAAAATTACGGACTGTAAGAATGTGGGATTTACTTATTCAAATGATAGATCGCATTTGTAATGCTAGTGCCACTCTGATTTTTCTTTCGATGGTTGTAGATCCTTGGCAGTGGCATGTCAAATAAGATGTGGGAAGTCCTCGTGGAGCACGCAAAGACTTGCGTCTTGAGTGGAAAGCTTTATGTTTACCATCCCGATGACAATAGGAATGTTGGTGTTGTTTTTAACAATATCTATGAGTTGAGTGGTCTAATTGCAGGTGGACAGTATTATCCTGCTGATTCTCTTTCTGACAGTCAGAAGGTCGGTATCATTTATATTTTATTATGTTATCTTGCAGTTCTATATCTTGTGCAAGGTTCTGTATGTCATTTTATTTAGAATAATGATTTTCTGTTGCCCCCCTCTGACATGCTCCCAGACATGGCATGGGATAGAATCATAGTTTTTCCTCGGGACACACAACTGCACATATTTATGGGGATGAATAGTTGTGTATCCCGATGAAAAAGATCCGTGGTTCTAGCCCATTCCATGTCAGGGAGCATATGTGAGAGGGGGCGTCAGAAAATCACGACTCTTTTATTTAACTCGAAACAGAATGAAAAAACGAAAAAAAAAGGGTGTTTGGTATTTCTTGATTCCTAAACTTTGGATGCAGCCAATTGTCCCTAACTTAGTCCAATCTGCAAGGCAACGGCCCTGTTTTTAATCCATCAGTTTGGATTGGGTGCAGTAATGGACATAATATCTTTAAACCCATATATTCAATTGATAAATCTATTTATCTCACATTATTTTGAGCATGGGTAGAAACTCCTTTAGAGTGTCTTCCCAAGTATTAATAAACAACCTAGGGGAAGCTTAGTAATGCTTTGGTTTGTTGCAGATCTATGTGGATAGCTTGGTAAAGAATGCATATGAAAATTGGAGGAATGTTATAGAGTATGATGGCAAGGCACTTATGGGTTTCAAGCAAATTAAACGGCCGAGTGCTTCTCGATCAGAACTTATGATTAGTGCACAAGATTATGCTCCCTCGTTTGATCAGCAAGTGTCTCTCCCACGCCTTCCTGTTCTAGCTCCCCCAGAGCAGCCTACAATGGATTCAAGCTTGGTTGTTGGAGGTAAGCATTTGTTAGAATGTCTAATTTCTTTGGTATGATTGGACAACACTAGGGAAGCAACGGTACTAAACTTTGATGATAGGAAGGGCACTTATGGAATTTTGACTCAAATTTAGTTCATGCACTTGTGTTTATTATCTTTGAAAATGCACATCTAGGACTGCAATGAGCTGAACTGCCCTGGCTCGCTTGCCATCCGTAGCTCATTCAGCTCACAATATCAGATTTTTTATTTATTGCAATAAATGTTGCATCCTTTTTATCCATCCAATGATAGCAAATGCTTGTGTGAGCGACTTGGGTTAGGTGGGCCACCTCTTACCTGCAATCATACAATTTGGATGATTTTAGTAGATTTGATAAAGACCTGTTTTTGTGAGTTGTCGGTCAAATCTTTTCTATCCGTCAGGATTTAAGATAGTACGATTGTATTGATTGTTCATGTGACCAATATAAGCGGTTTAGGTGCTTGGAGGTAGCCCATTGACTTGCTGGTCCAGACTGTTCAGTCTGTTTGATATCCTCTTGGATCATCATCAAAACCTTAACCCACAAAATTGGGGTCATCTAAACATTTTTTTTGAGCTAGATATGTTGTTGAATAATGTCTACCTTCCTACAGACTAGAAATAGAAGAAAATAGTAATATCTGCTTTTCTCAGCTGCAGGGTATGATGACAACCCAGCAACCAGATATTTGTTGCATTCCCAACACATAAATTCCAATGCCCATATACAGTCTGATGGCTCTTCATTTGCCCCTAACCAGCTAATCACTCCCCCCCACCAACCTCAAATCCTTAGAAATGATAACATGGTTGGGCTAGCCCTGGGTCCCTCACAAACATCCACCTCAGAATTCCAGACTGGAGGTCCATCTGTACAAACCTCAAATTTTAGTTCTTACGATGACTGGCCTCGTCACCGGGACAACAGGGGAGTAGATGATATGTTCTCGGAGGAAGAGATCCGCATGAGAAGTCATGAGATACTTGAGAATGAAGATATGCAGAATATGCTTCGGCTTTTCAGCATGGGTGTCCAAGGTTCCATTAATGCAACGGAGGATGGGTATCCTTTCTCTTCATACATACCATCTCCCTTACCACCAAACTACAGTTATGATGAGGACCGGACACGTTCATCTGGAAAAGCTGTTGTAGGGTGGCTCAAGCTCAAGGCAGCGATGAGGTGGGGCATCTTTGTCAGGAAGCGAGCGGCTGAGAGGCGGGCTCAAATTGTTGAGTTGGATGATTAGAAAGCAGATCATGCCATGGGGTTTTAATTTTACTCCAAGCAAAGTAAGACTAACTTGGATTGTTGGTTCAACTCTTGTTTCTGGGATTCTGAGCAGCCAGATAAACCTCTTCCATGTAGAGTTCTTCCCTGTACAGTAAGTTTCGTTTTATCGATTAACAGCATGGTTACTATTGGTTTTTTATTCATTAAGATTGAGATAGTGTCACTCTCCGAACTCGTACACGATGGGGGATTATTTTATTGATGACCCTTGAACACTTGCAATGTTAGGGGGAATTTGTTATGTGTATATGGGGGTCGTCTCAGTCTGAAGGTATGTTGACTTAAAAGAGTATAATTTTTCTATTGGATGAGGAGGGGATTGTGTCTCCCAATATGCATGCTTAGTATGAACCCTTTGTTTGCTTTCTCTGGATTTGCTAAACTAGATTCCAACATAACGTTTATTTGATGGACTTAATCCTAATAATGGAAAAGTAGGCATTTTACTGCTATGTGATTTGGCTTATAATTGACATGTCTGTTTACATGTGTAATGATACTACCTGGTACTGAATGAAAATGGGAGATTCCTTCTTGGCTTCAATCTGAAGATTGTTCAAATCAAGTCTTTCCTTAGATGGGGCATTTGTGTCTAAATAGCATACACATGTAAGTAGGCTTTGGATAAATTTGGAGAAGTTTGGCGAAAAATTGGAGGAAGTTTAAAAATGTGGTTTCTAATCTTCAACCTCCTCAAAAATCCTATCTTGTTGGAATTTGAATGTTAAAGGAATTGGAGGTTGAAGGTTTACATAATTATCATATTCAATGGTGAAATGATAAATTTATTTAACAATCTTGTTCTTGTTTATTCAACAATTTATTTAACTAGCTCCTTTATCAAGAGAATGTTATGAAATTTTGGAAAAAACTAAAAAAATAATTTCCTTTCCATTTTCTGACGAAGAAAGAGGGTTGCAGTTATATTGCCATTGTTATTATTTTTTGAGTGCAATTGTTTTGGACGCACCTCGAGATCCCAATTCTGAAGAAGATTTCACTCATGAATCGCACAGAATACAAAAGTAATGAAAAAGAACATGAGAGATTTGTTGATGGGGTTAATGGTGCAATTGTGGACCACGTCCTTGGCTCCAAGGGAGTGATTCCACTACAAATCCCAAAATCACTGTTACATGATGTTTCTTCCTACATGGCAGCTATGCTTTCCTCTCCCGATCTTTTTGACCATGTTAACACAAAATCCAATGGTTGAAAACTTTCCTCAAGAGTATATATCATAAAGATATGTATTATTGGGATATACATAAAATCCCAACCTTTGGTGTTATTCTTACATGGTCAGGTGTCTTAGTTTTTTTTTATTTATTTTTTTTATAAAAAAGGATATCCGGGCCAGCTTGCGCGCACCAGACTAGTCTCTAGACCCTGCACTCAGGCTATACCCCACTACGTGGAACGGTGCGTGGCCACCAAGGTTTTCTATGGGTAGTGAGATTTGAACTTGAGACCATAGAAAGAACAGATTCCTTGGTCCTAAGTTACTACCATTCAGCCCACCCCTTGGTTAGGTGTCTTAGTTTTGAGTCATAGTTCTTGAATCAAGGGTTTTTAATATATATATAGGATCAGGTTCAAACGACAACCATTTCAACACACATATAGACAACGCGTTTTGTCTTATATGGGTAAAAATGTTTGGAATGGGCTGATTTTTTGTGAGGATGATCTCTGTGGTGAGGAGATCATCCTTGCCAAAAATCAGCTCATTATGAAACTTCTAGACCGTCCAATTTTTGTTGAAAAATTATAGACCGTCCAATTTTTGTAAATCAATTTTGATGGGGTTAGAAGTTTTGGAATTTGATGATTTTTTGCCAAGATGATTCTCTCATCACAGAGATCATCCTCACAAAAAATCAGCCCATTCCAAACATTTTTGCCCATATAAGACAAACACGTTGTCTATATGTGTGTCGCAATGTGTGTTGCAGGAACCGACCCATATATATATATATATATATATGTGGTTGTGGGGGTGGGGTGGGGGGAGAGGATTTTGCCCATGTGGGGGTAAGTAAGTAATAGTAGCAGATTTATTTATCCACCGCTATGGACTTCGAAAATTCTTGTGGAGGCAAGTGCCCCCACTGCCCCTACTGGAAATCCGCCTGTGTAGAGGGTAAAAGTTGTAACTGATCTAAATCATACACGTGTCCTCATCCAAACATTAGACGGGGTATATTAGATGAGAAACCACTCATAGCAAATAGTTTGTAAATAGGATATGCAGCTCAATAACAACTGAGTAAGTCTACATGTTAGCTCTGTTAAGATACTAAGTCAAAGTTAATATCCACCCCTACCTAGCCTGAAGGGTAAAGCAGGACTGAGTGTGTGTAGATCCAAGTTTATCTCTCATCTTGCCAAGATAAATGATAAATTCCAAGAATCCAGGAGCGTTTTGATAGAATCAATTATATTCCTTCTAAATAGATTCAATTACTTTCTTCATGAGGAATTTCTACAAGTTGATCAAAGATTGAGGGCATCAAGGAGAAGATCCCTAAAATCTAGTTATCACAAGGAAGTCCTATATAAAGGAGAAAGATCATGAAAGAAAAACCATTTTTTTGCTAGACGAATTGGGCGTTTTACTTTAGAGAAGATTATCTTTATTCATATTTAGCTTGAACATTAGAGGATTCTTAATAGGTACCACAGACAGCTGGAGGGGCGAGGAGACACCATGAGAGTTGCACATCAAGCTGTTGTGGGTAAGCTCAGAATTACTTCTACAATTTGCAAAGGAATAAGAGCATAAATTATTTTAAATCATGCTTGACAACGATCCGGTAAAAGATCCATTTTCAGTCATATAAAATATAGATTTTTATTGATGTAGGTAGTTTGACTCTAATGTCATCTAATATGTCCTCTCAATCCAAAAATAGAAGCTGAGGGCTTCTTTGTTGTTTTCTTTCCTAAAAATAGTTAAAATCCAATCCAATATCCCTCTTTTGTTGAATAAAGTTGGAGTCAAGGATTTCAAGTGAGTTGGATTTATTAAATAAATAAAATAAAATGGTCCTTACCCGATATTTCGGTCAAATTAGTTATTTCAAGATGGAATATTTCTATAAATAGTGAGACCTAGATGAAGTAATGAGATGGGGGTTTAGGGCTTTTTGCTTCTATGACCCTCCAAGGAGCTCTCTCCGAAAATCCAAATCGAGTTTACTAAGTAAGCTCTCTTTTATTTATTTCCTTTTTATCTTCATTTTTTGAAAAAAAAAGTAACCAAGCTTTATTTTATTTATTTATTTTTTATATTTCCATTTAAAAATAAAAAAAATAAAAGAAAAAGCTAAGGGTGTTTGTTACCATTTTAATTTCAAGTGAAAGTATTTTCTTTTTATAAAGAACTTTTTTCTTAAGATGGCGCAGTATAGCAAAGCTATCGAAGAGATGCATACACGAGATGGCGATAAGGGCAGCAATCTTCAAGAAATGACGTTGAGATATAAGATATGCGTAAAGGGTTCCTCACTTTTGGAAGATGGCGCAAGATAGCATGTTGTGAATGGTGTATCCCGTAGCCGTGGATGGTGCGATGATCAAAGCTCCTGATAGATTAGGAGATATTAGAATGCACAGATGTTAGAACAAACTTATTATTTGATGAGGGATATGATATTTACAAAAAAAAAAAAGTTGATCAACTTTTGATGAATTTCTGATTCCAACTCACTGTTCATTTTAATTATCAAAACGTGAACGATAATGAATTAGAAGGTTTTTAATGTGACTATTTTGCTGGTTTAAAGTGACTAATTGGAAATAGTCACTTTAAACTTGCGTAATAATCACTTTAAAATTGTCAAAGTTGTAATCATTCTAAATTTTCTTTTAACAATAACGTGATCATTTACGTTATGATAATTAAAATGGGCAGTTAGTCAGAATCGTTAATAACTCATTTTCAGCTCACGAAATGGTAATTCACCCATTTTATGATGTATGTTTGAATTATTTTTTATTATATAGTATTATGTCTGACTGTATCATATATTGGGTCAAGATCCCTTGATTCCTACGAATGACTCATGAAAAAAAAAATGTACAATCCCAATCTTTTAAATGCAAAAATCAATGGTTGAGAATTATCCTGGGGATAAGTATCTCTGAGATTTGTGTTATTAAAATATTCATAAATCTCAACCATTGGATTTTGTATTTAAAGAGTTGGGATCATGTGTTTTTTTCACGAGTTATTCTTAAGAGTCAATGGATCGGATCCTAACCCATACATAACACTTAATATATTAACGGGCCTATATTTAATGAGATGAAGATATTACAATAGGTACATATATTTGTGGGTTTAAGATCAAGGCCCTAAACCATATTTTATGGGCCGAGTCTAGTCAGATTAATAGGACATATTAGTCAGAGTCTGTGAGCTGCATTCAGCACTAATCTCTCTTGTCTACCAATGAAAAAGAAGTCCGAAATTACAAATATAAATAACAGATTTGAGATCAAAACTTTACCTTCACTCTCTAACCTAGAACTCAAAACCCTATTTTACTTGCTAACAAACAAAAATAAAACCTTGTAGTATTGTAAGTAACGTGTGATTGCTATTATTTACTAGTACTTCATAAATTTTAAAATAACAAGCATTGATCACCTTGTCATTTGATAATATAATTTTTTGTTTGATAATCAGGTATCCCTATAGACAGTTGAACATGCCCATATTTGGACTTTGCCTAGTCCATAGACCATGGTCTTGTCCAAGGATTAATTTCGGGACATGTTCAACACCCACACATCACACAAATTAGGCAAGTGAGGATGCGCCCTCACAGGTGGCCCCTGAGGAATTAATTATTATACTGGGTATCGAACTCACGACCTATAGGCATTAACTGCTTATCAGTCCGAAATTTCCATTATGCCAACCCCTCCAATTTTGATGACATAATATTGAGTAACAAAATCTTATAAGGCTCCTTCTAACCTTATTTATGGTACCTAATAGACGTTTATAGATCATGACGGTGCCCCCACCGTTATAACAACAAAAAAGGATAAGGTTCAATGGATGCTATCCACATTAAT